>NW_020885016.1:378140-610382 GCF_003945725.1 Corapipo altera | reverse complement strand
CATCCACCATTCCCCTGCCCATCCCATCCACCATTCCCCTGCCCATCTCATCCACCATTCCCCTGCCCATCCCATCTACCATTCTCCTGCCCATCCCATCCACCATTCTCCTGCCCATCCCGTGCATCCTTCCTCTGCCCATCCTGGGCATCCTTCCTTCACTCATCTTGTAAATCCTTTCCCTACCCATCCCATGCACCCTCCCCGTGCCCATCTCAGACATCCTTCTCCTTCCCATTCTGGGCATCCTTTCCCTGCCCATCCCAGACATCCTTCCCCTTCCCATTCTTGGCATCCTTTCTGTGCCCATCTTGTACATCCTTCCCCTGCCCATCATCATCCCTCATGGTCCTTTGTTTTCCCTCCTTCCCCTGCCTACAGGGAAGCAGTTCTTCTCATGTCTTTGCATCCCCTCTCTCCAGCCAGCCGAGTCCAGTTCCTCCCCAGGCCCCAGCCCCCCTTTTCCACCCTGTTGCCCAACGTTTCTTCCCTCTCCACATCTCTGGAGTATGATTACTCTGCGCCCTGGGTGAGAGCAAGAGAAATATGTGCTGAGATGACATTTCCGTTATACATGATGCTATTAAAATATGATAAGAACGCTATTAACATTAATAATCCTTTTCATTGTATCATTTAGGGAGCAAAACAAGCCATTAAATATTACGGAGTCATTGGTGCTTTGATGGCTTCAGGGAGGGGAACATTTGGCCGTATTTGTCTACATGCACTCTGGAAATATAACATTATCTCTGGGAAATGGGTTTCTCTGGGCTCAGCATCTCCCTGTGGCTCTGTGGATCCAGGATGGTCTCCGATGTGCCGGGGTGGGTGGGAGTCATGGAATGGGCAGGGTGGGATGGTTGGGTCCCAGGTGAGGCAACAGAGTTGGATGTGGCACCTATGCAACCTTCTTGGAGTCCAGGGAGAGGGGACAGGCCAGGGTCCCCCCGGGCAGGGTGCAGGGGGTGTCTGTGTGTGAGGAGGCTGAGATGGAGATGCCTTGTGTTGCTCATACCCGTGGGAGGAGATTTCATGGTTGGGAAGGGCTGCTCAGCCCAGTGCAGGGTTGCAGACAGTTGTGGATACCTCTTTTCAACTTCAATTTCCGCCTCCCCAGGCTGCTTCCTTCTCCATGGTCACTGCAGGTGTTACAGCAGAGGAACCCCTTGAGCTGGGGTTAGCTCAGTTGGTCAGAGCCTGGTGCTAACAACGCCAGGGTTGTGGGTTTGATCCCTGTATGGTCCATTCACTTAAGGGCTGGACTCAAAGATCCTTGTGGGTCCCTTCCAACTCAGAATATTCTGTGATTCTATGAATTTCCCAACTTTAACCACGTAGTCCAGGCCAGAAACTCTCAGTTCGGAGTAGGCTGCTGTGTTTGCACCCTGAGTCTGCTCCTTGGTGCTCCCAGCCCTGTCACACCACCTTCAAACTCACTGCAATTTACCCAAACCTCAGCGTAAATCTACCTCCTCTCCCTGCTGCCGTGCTCAGCCCTGAAGTTCATCCATGTGGGAGTTCCCTGGACATGGAAGCATTAGCTCTTAAACACTCTGAAAGACACCTCACTCTAGGCACATCCCTGGAGAGGACCAGTTCCTGCATCCCTAATGCTCTACCTGCACTGGTTATGCTCAGTCTGAGGCCTGGCAGCTCCATCCCCTTTCTGCACAGTCACCCACTGGGGACAGAGCAGCAGGGACTTGAAATCCTTCTCTTTTAGCTGGAAAACGCTCTTTTTGGGACAGCTGTTAAATTCCCAAACTACCCGTTCCACTGTATGGCTACAGCTGGGCAGGAACCTGCTCCTGCTCCTTCCCCAGCCCATCCCCTGGATCAAGCCATCCCAAATCCAGGCTGTGAAGTGGCATCAGGGCATGGGATCAGCATCGTGCTCTGGTCTTGAGAGCTGGGAAACCTTTTGAAACCCTCAGGCTCATTGGTGATGCTGCTGCTGGGGGCCAGCCAGGGCAGTGGGGAGGCCTGAGCCAGGCTCAGGATGCGTCCCCAGGCTCACCAGACACAGCTCAACATGCTGGGCAGGGATGAGACAGCCAAGCCAAGGCCCCTGAGTTGATCAAATGCCACCAGGGCCGTTGTTATCTGGATATTTTCCCGTGGTGACAGGAGAAAATGAGGGAGAGAACTGAAAAATGTGCAGAAGCTTTTGACAGGACTGTCAGAGCACTAACAAGGACGAGTGTGGGCTCTTTAAACAAATCACTGTCATGTTGCAGGCATATCATTGTTTAACACAGCCACCACAAGTCACCAGAAAAGGTTAAAGCAAGAATGGAAGACTTAGTCCTAGGAAATGTGTCATAGGAGAGCTGTCCTCGGGACTGATCGCTTCCTCCCTGCAGCCAGGATGGCTTTAGGTCTGGAGCCTGGAGTCCTTGGAGCATCCTTGGGATGGACCTGCCACAGTGCTTGGTGCTGGAAAGACTTCCCTGTGGATGTGGGCACATCAGCAAAAGCACTACCAGGAACACCTATTCCTCTGCCCTGCCCTGGTGAGGGGCTGAGGGAGAGACTTGGCCCTGTGCACCGACAGCCAAACGCAAACACACACCTGTGGATGCTCCAGGGATGTGACCCAGGCAGCTCTGGGGTGGACACACTGCTCACTAGGCTCTGAGCCCCCAGGGTTTGCCTGAAGAGGCCTCTGGCTGTGCTGTTGTTGTCCAGGATCCATCATTCAGGAAGTCTCAGGTGGCTTTGACATCACGGGCTCCCTGAGTTCTCCGTGGGGACCAGTACTCTCCTCACAGCTGTGCATGGCAGGACCAAAGGTTTGGGGGTGTGACAGCAGGGTCCTGTCCCTGGCCACAGTCCTGCTCCATCCATCCCATGGTGAAGGGACTGGAGCAAAAGTGCTGTGAGGAGAGGCTGAGGGAGCTGGGGGAGCTCAGCCTGGAGAGGAGGCAGCTCAGGGGAGACCTCCTCACTCTCTACAACTCCCTGATAGAAGGTTGGGGATTGGTCTCTTCTCCCAGGAACCAGCAGTAGGACAAGAGGGCTGGGTCTTCAGCTGTGCCAGGGGAGGTTTAGGTTGGATATCAGGAAGAAATTTTTTATGAAGAGAGTATTCAGCCATTGGAATGGGCTGCCCAAGGAGGGGGTGGATTCTCCATCCCTGGAGGTGTTTAAGAAGAGACTGGATGTGGCATCAGTGCCATGGGCTGAGAACGACAGCGGGTTTGGATCAAGGGTTGGACCTGAGGATCTCGGAGGTCTTTTCCAACCTGTCTGATTCTGTGATTCTGTGATCGGTGGGAAAGGGAAGAGGAGATGGGTGGAATGGGCAGGGGGCTCCTGGGTGGGATAAACTGCTGTAAACCCAGTCCGAGCCCAAATCCTGCTGCCTGTGTCCCCTGACACAGGAGTCACTGGGGGACATGAAGGTATCTCTGTCCTTGGAGCGTATCCACAGCCTGAGCTAGTACTGGATACAACCCCAGAGAGGAGCAGGGATCTCCGAGGAGCCTTCCCACCCACCACTGCAGGACTCTGTGCGGAGAAAACATCCCAGTAATGCGAGCCATAACTCTTTCTAAAGTGTGAGGAATGAAATAAGTGAGGTTGCTCGCTGACACCCAGGGTCACTGCCTGCAATTCATGAGGAGCCGCTCACGGCGCAGAACCGAACGTTCCTGCCTATGAAAATCATATGCCAAGGTCACATCAGCAATCTGGACTCGACCTTAGCACTCTGCTCACGTGCAAGCCATTAGGCAAGGAAATATATAACAAACAGCCCCCAAAGATCCTAAAGGCCCTCCACAGCTCCTACAATGCCGAGGAAGTCTTCTGTATCCATCACGTAGCGTCTCCCAGAGCAGTGCATCAAACTTTAATATCTTACTCTTAGTCACACAAAGGCTGTAACAAGCCTGGCCTTTCATGCTACACAATCCACCAAATCAAAGGCTCTCTGACAGAACAGAGCACCTGAATATAATCCTTCTCTCTCATCTCCATCTCATGCATTTCGGGGCTCCGCAGACCCCTCGGCGCTGCGATTTCCAGCCAAAGCAGCCCCTTCTCCTGCTGAGTGAAACAATTGGGCACGTCCCTAATTAGACAAATGTCATTAGGCATAAGCAGAGATGAAGGAAACCCTTATGTGAAAGCAGAGCCAAGCCCACTGTGCTCCAGCACCAGCCGTTTATTCCTCCATCCCTCCTCGGATGCGCTGCTTGAGGGCACTCTGTCCATGTTTCCGGAGATAAAAGCACACGGAGCCCACTCCTGGGGGTGGAAAACATTGTAGGGAATCCAAGCTAAAAAAAAAAAAAATAATAAAGAAAAGAAATAGAAGGAAAATGCCTCCAAAATGGCTGCAATGTAGCAGTGCTGAGCTAATTCCTGGCAGGCAGGGATTTCCCAGCTTAGGGGAGATTTCAGAGAGGAAAATTTGGGAGACTGGCAATGACAGTACATTTCCCTACAAGAAGGGGTGCTGTGGGATATGTGCTGCTGGGCAGCTGGCCACTGCTAGGCACTGATGGCTCCCTGACCTCTGATGTCAGGATTTTCCCCTTGGATAATGTGTCCAGAGAGGGAAGACGTGACTCAGACGCACCAGGAGCTCGGCAGGGTCTGTCCAGCCTGTCCCCTGCTTTTGTGCAGACATGTCCTGTCCAGTGATTGCTGGGGCAGGAGCAGAGGAGGGGATGAAGTGGGTTCGATGTGTTTTTTGGGGTCTGCAGAGGGCATGTGCCATAGGGTGCAGCTTTCAGCAGCCTGGAGATGCTTCCAGCTCCTTGCCTGTCCCTCTGGTGCCCACAGCTGCACTGGTGAAGCCATCTCAGAAGCAAGATGTTGTGCAGAGAGGGTGTTGCACAGACCCTGAAGGATGTGGCTGGCACAGCAGAGCATCCCCTGTCTTGTTTTCCATCCCTGGCCCTGATTTCCATCCCTCAGGAAGAGCTCCCCACAGCTGGGATGTTCTGGAGCCCACACAGCACCTGTGTCCCAGGTCACCATGCCCTCTATATCCATCACTGTGCACCAGCTCTGGCCAGGACATCCTGTATCCCATCCTGGTTCCCAGAGGGATGTCTGCACCCTGTGCTCTGCCACTGGAGCCTGGGAATGTCATGGGATGTGGGAATCTCTTCCTGTGTAGTGCCATGGCTTTGCTTTACTGGGCCCCATGGGAGGGGAGCAGCAGGACTGGGGCGGTGCTGGAGAGCAGGAAGGAGTCTTTAAGATTCACCATCTGCATCCATTCCCATCTGGATACCCAGGCAGCAGCAAAGCATCTGGATTTGTGCAGTTGGCAAAGCAATCCCGTGATCCCAGCGAATCAGAGATTATCAAGGGGGAAAACTCGGGGCTTAAGTGGGATCGGGAGGAGGAGAGGAGGATTTGGAGCTGGTCCGATGGGTTAAGCCACTTGTACTGGCTGAGATTAGGACAGAAGGAGTCTGATTTAGATATGAAATCTGCTGCCCCCCCTCCAAGCCCTGCCCACGCGCTCCAGCATCTCGTGGTGCAGGAGTGACAGCTTGTCCCAAACAAACGTAGGACAAAGGGCAGGAATGGGGCCTGGAGGGTCTCCTCTGTCCTCTCTAGGGCTTCTGTGTGGGGTTAGAATTGTTCCCTGCCTTCCTCAGTGATCCTTTCTCTGATATGACATCGGTCTTGACAGCTTCCCATGGGGTCCTGCCTCTCTTCCCTCTGGACAAGCCCCTTGCTGGGCCTGCAGATGGAGAGAAATGCAAGTCATTGGCATTTACTGCTTCCCTTTCCCACAGGGATCCATCACCAGCAGGGTCACAGCTCTCACATCTCCAGCCCTGTCCACATCCATGCCTAGATCCTTCTTGTCCAGGATGTTTCCCTGCTCTGATGGGTTCCCTTATTGCCTTGAAATACTTCCTGCAAGGAAGGGCAGCACTGAATCCAGCCCTGAATCCCACAGAGATGCTCCACTGTCCAGAGCTGCCACTGTTTTTCAGGCCCTCTGGTCTTCTCTCACCTGGTTGCATGGCCAGTGGTTGCTTCTGAAGCCCCCAACCCCACCAGGTTGGGCTTTCCCTGCTGTGGGATCTCTGCTGGGGTCAGGATGCTGCTCCACACACCTCTGCCCCTTGGCATTTGGCTGCTGGGGCACAGCACAGCCCCCTGAAGGTTTCAGAGCAGTGCTGGCCCTGGGACCACCCTCCATCCCAGCAGGTGCCGAGACCTTGGAGATTTTTCAAGGGTCAGGACAAGATGACAGAAACCTAAAAAGAGGCAGTGATGTGAGACAGCAGCTGGAAGCAAAAAGAGCAGTCAGGAATGACAACACCTCCTGGCACTGGCCTTTTCCTGGTGCTTCCAAGAGATGTCCCCCTGGGCTGCTGCACAGACAGTTCTGGGAGTAGGTCCCAGGCTCTGGGAGCAGCTTCCCCTGGGTGCTGGCACAGGAAAGCAAAAGGGACCCTGTGTGGATGAGAGAGGAGATGCAAAATCAGCCTCTGAAAATAGTCCCTGTGCCTGGTGGTAGCCAAGGGTGGCATCACAGCCCTGCTCATGGCCACCATCTCCAGCCAAGCACAGCCAGGAGACAGCCTGGAGCCTGGGCTCAGTCTTCCACACCCTCTGGAGGGTCAGGATGCAGCACAGGAGACCCCCATGGAGGCTCTGGGTGGCAAATCCCCAAGTGCAGCCCTTGGCCTCCTTTTGGACTCACTATGACCCCTGGAGGGTGGTGAACCCCCCTTCCCAGTTGCACTGGCACTGCCTGGCAGCAGGGCTCTCGTGAGCGTGGGAAGGAGGGCAGAGAGAGCCAGAGAGGGTAAAGAGTCTGCTGTTTGTTGGAATCAAGCCCCAGGAGTGCAAGATTGAAGTATCAGCAACCCTGAAGAGGCTGTTGGCTCCCACCCAGCAAATGGGACCACATGGGCAAAGCAGGGCAGGTCCTGGTGTCTGCATGGGGGCAGATTCCCTCTGCATCCCCCCCTCCAGTGATGGATTTGCATCCTGCTTGCCCCTCTCTGTGCCCTGGGCACGAAGAGCTGTCCTGCAGGATCCTGGGGCTGTGGGACCCTTGGGCAGGACAGTGGTGGGATAAAACCCATCCAGGCACCAGCCATGTTCCCAGAGCAGCACCCTGGCAGTGCCATCTCCAGGCACCTGCTGCCTCCTGAGAGGAAAAGGAAAGCAAAAGCATCTCCTGGGAGTTGTCTCCTTACTGGGAGCAAGAGCACCAGACCTGCACGAGCCGGTAGCGGGAGCTGAAGGCTCGCAGAGGGAAGAGACCTAATGAGGTGCTTTATTAATTGCATTGTGAACTTTTCCTTTAATGATTCTCCCTGCAACTCCCTCTAGTTAAAGCTAATGGCCTGTAGCATGTTCAGCAGATGGATTATCCATAGGTGCCCAGGCAGCCGGGCCCAGCTGAGAGAGGGGTGTGTGGGGGCTGCCAGCCAGCCAGCCACGCTCCCTGCTGCCCCACAGCCCCACAGGGGCTCTGCTGGACCCCAGGGACCAACAGGGTGCTGGGGCACCCTGTCTTTGCCTGTGCACCAGCCTCTGCTCCCAGCATCTCTCTGGAGCCCTTGGTGATGGAATGGGCAGCAGCCAGAGGGGTTCCCCATCGCTGGGAGTCATGGGGGGATCTGTGGGCTTGCCTGCCCCATGGCATGAGCCTGGCCCTGTGGGCTTAGCTGAGTCCCTGCTGCACTGCAGCTTCTGCTTCTTTGCTTCTGCACAAGCTGGCCTGGAGATGGCAGGAAGAGGGAGCAGGAGCAGCAGTACCCAGGCTGGAGGTGGCAGGAGGAGGGAGCAGGAGCAGCAGTCCCCAGGCTGGAGGTGGCAGGAGGGGGGAGCAGGAGCAGCAGTCCCCAGGCAGAGCTTGCAGACCTGGGTGCACCAGGGCATCAGGGTGGCACGCAGTGGCCAGCGACTAGCCACCTCCACTCATTCCAGGATGCCAGTCTAGGAGCTACCCAGAGCCTGTTTGAGTTTAGTGGGGATTCAGCCTCATTATTTGTACTAAACAATAGCAGATGCTTCCCAAAAGGACCAGCTTATGCTGATGCCCAGCCCCTTCAGAGCAGTGGGAGCAAATGGCTTGTGCTTCCCCATCCCAGGATAACCCCGGCAGAGCAGAACGGCCTTTCCACAAAGGCAGCAGTGCACATGCCACCCCATGGATTTCACAGTGCCTGGTGAGCAGATATTGATTTCCATCGCCTGCAGAATGTGGGGTCACGGCCACCAGCTGCATTGAGCACTGTGAGTTAACACAGCCAGCCACTGCCTGCTGGGAGAGCAGAGAGTTGTGATCTATAAAAACCCCGTGGGTGCCACGGGACTCATGATCCGGGAAAGATTGGGGCCACAGTGGTGCAGTGTGGCCCCCTGTACCCACTGTGGTTTAGCTGGGGGCTGTTCTTCCATGGGGCTTCTCCATCTCCTCCATCCTCTTTGTCTCAGAGCTGCATCCTGCCCTGCATCCTTCACAGGCTTTCAGCTCTTCCCATGCTCTCCCCTTTCCCCCTGCCCCTTTCTGGCATCACGGCTGCTCTTTTCCCGTGCACAGCAGAGTTAAGGTGGGCACGGGCAGCTCCAGAGCTGGCTGTGGGCTCATCACACATGCTGGGGCATGTCTGCAGGCTGAGCAGCAGGAAGGGGAATAAATTAGCAGATTCAAGTGGAGCTGGAGGTTTCCATGTGGGAGTTTGTTTCATTTTTAAAGCGAGTGCTGGTGAAGGCTCCGCATTTCAGCCCGTCCACGTCCCATTAGTGACTAACGTGGATGTGTTTGTATTTAGTGTTGGCATTAATTAGTGGTGGGAGATGGGGTGAGTGTGGGCTCTCCGCAGACGAGGTGACTCATCCCTTCCCTCCTCAGCACTGCAGACTTTGTGCTGTGCCTCCATCAGCCTCAGCCTCCCCCCTGCTCCGGGGCACTGCCACGTGCCCACCGCTCCCCCGTGCACTGTGCCACGGTCAGTGCCTGATGGAAATTCCCTTCCCAGCTCCAGCTGCTGCCACATGATGAGCCTGTTGCTTTGCTGCCAGAGTCTGCCTTGAAAGGTGAGGGTATTTTTAGTCTTGGACCAATTTTCCTGCAGAGGCACCAGCCGGTGCTGTGGGTCTCGTGTAGCACCATGTCCTCTCCTGAGGTTGGAGCTCTCCTCGGGCTGTATCGGGGCGTTTGGGCTGTGGAGATGCTCAAATCAACCCTCCTTCTGAGCCAGGAGCCACTTCCCCAGATGCCAAGGGATTTGCCTCCCTCTCCAGACCCCCACCATGCTCACTGTGGTATTCCATGCAGGCAAAGTTCAGGAATGCTGGGCACTGCCAGAGTCACCTCAACCTGTTCTGCAGCAGCCCATGGTCCCCACCAAGCACTCAGACCACGGGGATGGAATAGACACGGGGGAGGGACAGGGCAGGATCCATCAGCTGGGGGGAACCTGCAGCACAGAGGGGCTGGGGGTGCTCAGAGGGGCAGGGAGCTGAGCAGGGGGGGCTGCACTGGTGCAGGGGAAGTGACATTTGTTGGGATGGAGGTTCAGGACCACAACAGATGGGCAGGAGGGTGTTATAAAACAGTGTTTCCTCTGTACTGCCTCTCCCCGAGGTCTCTGTGCCTGAAGCCAAGCTCATTTCTGTGGAAATGGAGCCTGGAACGGATGTTCAGTTGCTCTCTTGGCCACAGAGGTGGTCAGACCCGCTGCAGGCAGAGAAGGGCTGAAGGCTGGCTCTGGGGCAGAGGACTGCAAGACTGTGAGAGCAGGCTGCCATCCATGGCATAGTCCAGGGATGAGCCAGGGATGAGCCAGGAGTGGGCTGAAAGCTCAGATACTGCCCTAGGTGGCTGGTACCACACAGGGCCTTGAGCAAGTGTGTTACAGCAGCTCCCCAGAGCTGATGTCTATGGGGACCCCTAAGCTCCCCGTGGTTTCACAGATACCCCCCCACCCTGAGATCCTCATCAGCCATTCTCATGCCCCCTTTAGCTCCCCACTCCCCCTGTTTTGGGGCTGGGGGGGCTGTAGGACATCTCAGCAGCTCTGTGGTGAGAGAGACCCCCATCTCTGTGATGGACATCTCAAAGCACTCCCCCAGACGAGCTTTGTGCTTGGGCCATGTCCTCAGAATTCCAACAGCTCATCCACACGTGGTGACCAATGCTATGGGAGGTTCCTCCAGGGCACAGACCTTGGTTGTTCTCGAGCTCCCAGCCATCAGCTGCTCTGAGCCCCACCAAGGATGCCACCAACCTGAAGACCTGCCTGGTGGTGGCCTGGACAAGTCAAACCCAGCTCAGGACTTGGCAGCAGAGCAGTGAAACCCCTCCAACCCTCTCTACACAACAGCACAGGGAATGGAGGGGTTGTGGCCACCAGCCCAAGGGGCCCTTGATTCGCCCGCATCCCATGAGAGCCAGTTTCCTGCCTCTTGAACACAAAGCAGCTGTGTTGTTGGGTTTTCTTCCTCCCTGTAGCTGGAATTTTGCTGAATGTTTTGTCCTGGATCAGCTGAAAATAGCTCCAGTCAATGTTAACAATTCATTAGCTCGGTTTTGTCGGGAAACTGTTGTTGCTGCTGCCTCGCACAGGAGGGGGACGGCTCCGGCGGTGTTCCCTGCCCAGAGCTGCCCCAGGAACTGCTGTTTGCTGGGGAAAGGGCTGCAAAGGCAATTTCCGTGGGCTGAAATTGCAAATTTCCACTTACCTGACCCCACCCTGGCATTTGTTATGCGCCGGTTTGATGCGATGCAATCAGAGACAATTAGCTCGCCCATCATCCCGCTGTCTGTCCGAGTACCGGAGGGGCACTTTTAGCTCTCCTCGGGACTCTGTGGGAGCTCAGGACAGCACTGTGGTCGGCATCCTTAGCGTGGTGGGCTGTTTTATTTCGTTTTTGAAGTCTCTCAGTGTAACACCATCAATTCAGAGCAGGGGTGAGCGAGCCCAGCACACGCTTTGCTTCTGGCTGCCCATTCTGGCTGTTCAGCTGTGCCTCCTGACTGTGCACAGCCACGGTTGATATTTTCCCATCTCCAGCTCTGTGTCTCCCCATTTCCCACGTGGGGAGCAGGGGTTTCATTACCAGCAATGTCCTTTCCTGGCTGCCCTTATATTTATGGCAGTCCTTCTTTTTTATAGCCAATTTTGTAGAGTGCCCAGCAGTTAGCGCAACTGCTTCCTTTCATTTCTGCATTATTGCCAATTTCCTGTTCCACAGGCTAAATTTATCACTTCTTTAATTGTTTGATAACTCCTAGAACCAGCTGAGAGTCACCCTTCCCTGTGCCAGCCCATTCTCTGTGGGAAGGCTTCATGCTCCCACCCTCAGCACACTCTTGACGTGTCTCTGCAAAGAAGGTTCCAGCCTCAGTCTCAGCCTCTCTCGGGTGCTTTTGGCCTCCTTTCTCTCCTTTTAATTTACCAGCCTCAGCCTAGCTCAGCATCCACACTTTGGTTCATTGCCAGTTTATCCCAGGAATCCATGTGAGGGTCTGCCTGGAGGTCTTTCTCCTGTCAGCCAAGGTGGTGTTATCTGAGCTGTGTCCTCAGCTCGTGCCTGTCCCAAAGTGGATGCCAGGACCTCATCCAGGTATGAAGAGCCTCTGGAGGTGGGGGAAGGTCCATGGCACCTGCTGGCTGCCTGACTTTGGGTGTGAGGTGAGCAGGAGAAGGGAGGAAGGATGTTGTGATGTTGGGGCAGCCTGAGCTCTGAGGCTCCAAGTGCAACACAACGAGACCAGTTTTCACTTCAGTGCTGAGTGCCTCATGCCTGCTCAGATCTGTGGGCTCTCCAGAGCCCCTGGGGACTCTCTGGGTATCTGCTGTCCTGCTCTGCAGAGCCAGCAGCATCCTGGCTGCTGGTTCCACCCGTGCTCAGGGAGATCTGCAGACCGGCTGTGGTGGGTTCTGCTCCAGCAAAGATTTCCCTCCTGACTGCAGGCTTTGCTGGGAAGCTTCCAGCTTTTCTCCTCGATTCGTTTTGAGCCGGACATGTACCGCCTCCAGTTATTGCTGGGGGTTTGTGTCGGTCCTGCCAGGCTTCTGGCTGCTGGCAGTTTGACTGCTCTTGGATCCCTCCTCCCTCCTGGTGCCTGCAGCACCATGGATGGGTTTCCATGGGGTGCCCCAAGCCATGCAGCCCTTCAGCAGGGCACCATTTGGCACAGGCCACCATCCTGCTCCCTGGTGCCCTTCCCCAGATGCTGCAGCAAACCCTCAGCTTGGGTGCTGGATGGGCTGGAGGCCTGAAGCCCATCCCCAGGGCCAAGCCCCACATGGAAGTTGTGCCTCTGTGCCCTCAAGAGAGTTTGGGGGCCCTCCAGGAAGGGCAGGGGCAGCTGAAGATTGAGAAGAGATGTTTGGGCAGTGGGCAGAGCCACACGTGCCCCACAGACCACCCCATACTGGGTTCCCCATTCCAGGGGCTCCACTCCATCCTGAATCCCAGCTCAGTGACACCAAACAAACATCATGCCAAGACTTTCTGCTGAATAATACCCAAACATCCCAACACCCCAAGCATGTGCCCCACTCCAGGGAAATGGTCATGGCCCCAAACCTGCCAGAGCTCAAGGAGTGTTTGGACAACACTCTCAGGCACAGGGTGGGATTGTTGGGGTGTCTGTGCAGGGCCTTGGTGGGACTTGGTGATCCCTGTGAGACCTTTCCATGTCAGGATGTTCCATGATTCCCCAGCCTGGCTGTGCTGTCACAGAGGGGCTGAGCAGCCCTGCTGTGCAGAGCCCCAGGAGCACCACACCCTGCAGGAAGGATCCTCGTCCAGTAAAACCCTCATCCATCCATGTGGGGCCAGTTTGTTGTCCTTATTGCTTCAGGTTGCCTTTGATGCATGAATTAGCTGGGTCTCAGTGCTGTGCCCTGTTTACACTTCACTGTGTGAAATCCCCCAAGCCCAGGGGGGAGCAGCAGGTCCTCAATCGAGGTCCTGCCCCAGCCTTTACATCTGCCCTGAAGCCACCCTGGTCCTGCAGTGCTGGAGGTGACAGCTACCTCTTAAAGGGAATTTGGAGCCACAGAATTACCAGGGGGCTTCACGCCTTGCATTGTTAGTGCTTGTCAAATATTTATGAAAAAACAATCTGGGGATAATTAATTCAGCAGCGATGGCAAAGCCCGGCTGAGATTTATTTGATGGATATGATTGGAGCACGGACAGAGCTCTGCCAAGTCCAGGAAAGTATATCATCAATAATAGATTTGTCAATAGATGAGAACATCAGCAGATAAGCTAGTCTTGAGTGCCACCTGGCCAGCACATTCCCGCAGCCATCCGTGGCCAGTGCCTGGCAAACAGCTGCCACACAGCTCCCTGTGTCACCCTTCCCGGCTGGAGTCCTGGTGGCCAGTGGCAGGGGACCATCCAGAGCATCACCAGAGCCACTGGGCACAGCTGGGGACAAGGAACACAACCCGCTGCAGGGGGAAACTGGGAGCAAAGAGCCCCAGCGCTGGCCATGTGCCATCATTCCTCCCTTTGGTGTTGCCGCCGCCCTGGGGGGAGCCCCTGCTCTGGGATTCATGGCACAAAGGCGACCTTGAGCGCTGGGAGGTCCGTGCCCTTTCCCTGAATATCCCCTGAATAGCTCCGTGCCCGCGGGGTACCCCTGACCCCGGCCCTGCAGCCCAGCAGCGGCTGGTCTGGGGCTGCGGGGTCTCGCCGGGGGCTGCACACACTGAGCCCATTCACGGGGCAGAAAGGGGCCCTTGTTCCCGGCAGACGAGCTCCGGGGCCCGGAGCAGCTGCGGTGACGCGGGTCCACCCGGGGCAGGAGCAGCCCCGGGCGCTTCACAGCCCGACTGGCTCCGGCAGGGCTGGATCGGGAGCCACACGATGTTCCCCAATTCTGGCAGCTGCAGCACAGGCAGGGCCCCGCAGCCTCCAGCTCCTTTCCCAAGGCTGGGACAGGCTGTGTTGGGATTTCTCATCCCGTTCCCAGGGAGCAGACCCCGCTGTTGCAGTGAATCTGTGCAGCCAGGGCGCTGCCACCTTCCCCTGGCACCTGCCACGCTGGGTGGGCACAGCCAGGAAGCACGGTGGGCTGGCTCAGGTGAGAGCAGGAGGGATGCTGAGGGCTGATGGATGATCACCCCCTCCAGCCCTGCAGCCTCTCCCCTGGCGTTGCTCCGGCTCTGAAAATTCCCAGAACTCCACTTCTGCAGAACCCTGCGGTCTTTGGCATGTGGGGCCATGAGCGGGGCACATTCCATGGGGCAGGACCAGGCAGGAAATGCCAGGCTGGGCTGGACCTGGGGGTCTGTGCCCCCCTGGGCAGGGGTGCCCCCTCTCCCCGTGGGCACCAGGGCTCCCTGGCCACCCGGGGTCGCTGGCTCAGGCTGCTTCTCATCCATCTGCTCTCCTGTCACATCCCCGTCTCCCTGATTATTTTAATGAGGATAATGATTCACACCTGGGCAATTCAAACCCGCTAACAATAACAATTTTAATTAGTTTCCACTACAAATCTGAAACGTCGTCATTAACATTTAAAACGCTTGCGATTGGCAACTCCGGATAAAGCCAGGACTGGGCGGGCTGGGGGGAGCAGTGGGAGGGGTGGGCAAGGCTCGAGGGTGCAGGTGGGACAGGGAAACTGCTGACTGGGGTCAAGGACAAGTAACCACACGCTGAGGTTGGCACTGAGCTGGTTCCCTCCGCTCCTGCCAGCCCCACAGGTGGCAGGGAAATGGGCCACCTGGTGAGTGTGGGCAGGGACCAGCACATGGCAGTTGGTGGCACCTTGGTGGCATCTTGGCTGCTTCTGGGGACCTGTGCAGGCAGGGGGTCCCCACGGTGGGGACACCCATCACCCAGGCAGGGACACCAACCTGCCAAGCAGAGCAGGTCGCTGTGCCCCACACCATGCCCACGGAGAAGGGGACACACCCCAGGGGCTCACCCTGCTGCCCCAAGGCTCTTTTGAACCCCAGAATACATTTTTTTGTCCCTCAAAAAAGCCTCCCACAGCCATCATGAGCACTGGGGTCAAGCCTCTCTCAGTCCTACACCCACTGTGTGCCCTCAGCAGCCCCTGGTGCCTCTCCTGCCAGGCAGCCCCACCCATCCCTCTGCCCCATCCTTCCCCCTCTGCCCAAGGAGCGCTGAGAAGATGGGGGAGACCTTGAGGGGACCAGTCAAACATGCTTCTCTGACATAAAGTGTGACACTGACCAGGGAAGCAGTGATGGTGCCCTGGAAGTGGATAAAGGGGATTTTTGATGGGGATGGGAAGTGCTAGTGCCCTGAGGGTGCAGAGTGGGGTGAGCAGGCTCTGGTTGGTGCAGTCTGGGTGCAGATCCCCATGTGGGGGTACGTGGGCAGTGCTCCCCGGACCTTTCTGACCCAGACCCTCCAAACTCTCCCCACGTTGCATCTCTTATCCCAGGGTGCAGCCACAGGGATAAGGAGAGGGGGGCTTTGGGGAGGCTGCCTGGAGCTGGGGCAGTGCCTGGGGCTGAGGGTGCTGGGAGCAGAGCAAGATTAAACAGCTGCCAAAGGGACCTGCTGCTGTCACCCAGCACTCACTGGGGTCCAGGGTCCCTCCTGCCCTGACTCCTCTGCAGCCTGACACAAGCCAAGGCAGCTCCACATTCCCACTGCTTGCTTTTCCTCCACTGGAGGCATTTGTGGCTCCGCTCACGGGCTTCACCCTCACCTGGCTCGCTCAGGCATGTGTGGCTGGGGACCACACTCCAAGAAGTTGCTCCAGGCGCTACAGGGAACAAGGGGAAAACACAACAGGGGTGATGCTGTGGTCCAGCTGCTGCCTGTGGGATGTGGGGTGTGCGTCCCCGAGGAGCCCAGCTCAGTCTTCCCTCGACACCAGCTCTGTCTTTGCAGAGCCGAGCCCTCCCCG
The DNA here is from genome assembly GCF_003945725.1 of Corapipo altera. Lineage (NCBI taxonomy): Eukaryota > Metazoa > Chordata > Aves > Passeriformes > Pipridae > Corapipo > Corapipo altera. The sequence continues at coordinate 594,529 of NW_020885016.1, read as the reverse complement.
CCTGCTCTGCCTGCTCCTGGCGCTGCTGCTCCTCTGTCCCTGGAGGCAGCTGGAGGAAGAAACACTTCCCCAGTGCCCAGCTCAGGCAACCTGTCAGCGATCACATCAATCATTCAGCCCAGCCTGGCTTCACGGGACGTGTTCAGCAGGAGGATCTGGAATAACGCTGGGCCAGGATGTCAGGAGGCACATGTGAGGCCCACGTGTGTGTCGCCCCGGCGGCAGGGCAGGAAGCTCTTCCCAAGGCAGCAGGAATGAGCAGCAGGGCTGAAGCTGTGGTTTGAGGGCAGCAGGGACTCAGTAGCCCCCCTGAGGATGCCCTGGCACAGAGGGGAGCAGGCAGGGCTCCCCCCACCCACGGTGTCCTGGTGCCTGGGGTACCATGGGTGGTGGGAGTTTGCAGGGTGTGGATGGAGAATGCAGAAGCTCAAGGGATGTAGCAGCTGCTTGGGAAGGGAGACTCACAGCCTGGGCAGCGACCTTGGGGTCAGACTGGGGACAGGACTGCGGTCCTGAGGCTCTTTGATGTCCTTGGAGCTGTTTCCTGGAGTTTGTCCAGCTCTTTGAGTGCAGATGGAGGAGCTGCCTGTGTCATGCTCCTTCCCCCAACCTGGCAAGCCTGGGGTTCACCAGGGCTGGAGCTGCTGCCCTTGTGCCTGCCCTGCCAGCTCTTGTGCAGGGGTATAAAGGGCTCCTCTGGAGCCATGAAGGAGCCCTGGGCTTGGGTTGCCTGTTGTCTCAACAGTGCAGTGAGGGGCACCCAGCTGGGAAGGGGCAGGGCTGTGTCTCCACAGCAGCTCAAGACCAGGACAGACCCCTCACCTCGGACCCCCACACTGGGGGAGAAGAGCAGGTTGTGCTAGCAAACCCCCCAGTCCAGCTGGATCTCAGTGCCAGTGCCCTCTTGGCATGGCCAGATCCTGCCTGGATCAACAACACTCAGGGGACCCCTGGGTAGATTTGAGAGCATCCTGCTGGCCCCCAGCAGAGAGGCAATGATGCAGCCAACACATAGGGCTTGAGACAGGGTGGTGGCACCGCTGCTGAGAGCCTTGGCCAAACTCAGGTTCAGCAGCTTCCTGAGGGGCAGAAAGCTGGAGTGAAGATTACAGCCACCTCGTCTCCTTCCCCCAGCTACACCGGCTGTTGTCTTAGTGTAAACAAGGTATTTAATATGCAGAAGAACTCATTAGCATCTCCTGGTTTCAACGGCACCGTGTCTGCAGCTGGACTCCCGGGACGTGTCACAGGAAATCTCTACACACAACTTTTAATTACAGACAAATGGGTGGACACGTTGTCATTACCCGCTCCCGGTGCTTCCTGCCAGTCTGGCTCTGCCTCACCTCCGGAGGAGCCCCTGGCCAGGCTGGGGCTGCCTGGGCTGCAGGGGACTCCCAGGGCAGTGGGGATGGGGGGGACACCGTGGGTGGTGGGAACCAGCAGGATAAACAGGGACCTTCCAGCAGCAGAGAGGCAGCAGCGTCATCACTGGCTCACTGCAGTGTGGAGCCGGGTTTAGGAGCCCCATCCCTAATTTTAAGGTGAGTCAAACTCTTGTGAGTACATGAGGCGACATGGATGAAGCCCCCTGCCCTTCCTCTGGATCTTCCCAGGCCCTGCTTCAGGGTGTTCTCCATAAATACTTGGATGGCAGCTACTCCTGTCCCCCTTTCCCATTCCTTAGGGTCCCACGGCTCATGATTACAAGGCACAAGGAAACACTCAGCCCTTTGCTGGGGTCAAACCAAATGATCCTGGAATGGCCCCTGCTCATCCCAGTGTTCCAACACAGAGGCAGCTGGGTGGGCTTGAAGGCCATTGTACAGACAGATGGCTGCTGCTCATCCATCATTGCCCACCACCATCAGTGGTGTTGGCCCAAGATGGACTCTCCAGCATCCCAGCACATTTCCAGAGCCTGGAGCTGCCCATCTGTGGTGAGAGCAGCCAGGTCCTGCTGGTTGGCTGCAGAGAGAGCAGGGACGACAGGGTGGCTGGGTATAAAATCCTCGCATGGCAGGGATGGCAGCCCTGGGCTGCTCCAGCCTCCAGCCCGATCTGCAGCCAGGTGTTGGAAACCAGGAACGGGAAAACCACAGGAGCAGGACAGTTGGGACCCCTCCTGCACAGCCCTGGGCTGCTGAAGCCTGCACAGGACTTCCCTTCTCTGATCCATGTCAAGAGCACGCCCAGGGCAGCAGCTTGGCCGGGACATGGGCAGGCGTGTCCAACACTCCTTCCATCACACAAGGAAACCACCTGAGATCCAGGCCTGGTTTCAGGTGCTGGGCTGGTGTAGGAAGCAGCTCTTGTCCTCCCAGGTTCCCCTCTGAGCTCTGGGCTATCACCCAGCTCAGCAGCCTCAGCTCCAGCAGGATGTGCCTGCTCTGGAGTGATGCTTTTGGGAGCCAGTGCCGGGCAGGTTTGCTTGAGGAAGCAACTCACGGCTGAGGATTTCTCACTTGCTTTCCCTTGGGGCCACTTGTGTGCCCAAGGGAGGGTGGAGGGGGGTGCTCAGGCACTTTGCACACAACATTTGGATGTTTTGGAGACTGCAGCAAGCAGTGCTTGGGCTGTGGGGCACAGCAAACAGCTGGCACTGATCACCACATCTGCACCAGGGCTTGTCCCTGCACAGGCTGTGGCTCCCAGACACCTGCATCCCCGGGGAGGCAGCTGGGCAGGTTATAACATCGCATCCATCGAAGTTTTTATCCAAAGCCATTTGTTGGCTACGAGAGTTATCTGCAGTACCACCCCAACCATGACATGCCCCTCTTGAGGTGGGCAGCAGGCAGAGAGCAGCAGCTTCTCAGGTAGCTGAAGGGGTGCCCTTCTCACTCCAGCACCAGCCTTCCCATCCCTGGCCAGGAATGCTAAATCCTGGCCAGCTAATGCAGGCTGGGATCTGTGTGGAGTTTCAGGGAAGAACCAAAACAGAAAACCCAAAACAAACCCAAAAAACAATTCTCAAGAACTAAACCCAAAACTTAACCCCTCAAATCATCTAAAAAACCAGGGAGAGTCCAGTGCTGGGACACAGTTTATTCATAGGTAGTTCAGGCATCTCCAGAGGGCAGGAGAGTGGAGGCACCCCGGAAGAAGGTTTTTTAAGATAAGACTGGATATGGCATCAGTGCCATGGTCTGGTAACAATGGTGGGGTTGGATCAAGGGTTGGACTTCATGATCTTGGAGGTCTTTTCCAACACGGCTGATTCTGTGATTCTATGACTTTGTGATTCTATAATTCTGTGATTCTATGATTCTATGATTCTGTGATTGTATGATTCTATGATTCTGTCCTTCTATGATTCTATGAATCTGTCCTTCTATGATTCTATGATTCTGTCCTTCTATGATTCTGTGACTCTGTGATTCTGTGATTCTATGACTCTGTGATTCTATGACTCTGTGATTCTATGATCCTGTGATTCTGTAATTCTGTGATACTATGATTCTGTGATTCTATGATTCTGTGATTCTATGATTCTGTCCTTCTATGACTCTATGATTCTCTGACTCTAAGAACCAGCTCGTTCATGTGTACTTTGGGCATCTCCATGGTCTGTGGCAATGGGGCAGCTGTGCCTTTTCCTGTTCCCTTGGAGGGGCCAAAGAGAGAACAAAACCATGGGCCTGGGCTGGATTTCAGGGGTTTCTGCTCCTATGAGGGCACAGATCACCCCCTGAGCAGTGGCGCCAGGAGGGAGTTACAACAACCCTGATGACCCACAGCACCCCAATCTGTGAGGCTGCCAGGCTTTGTTATGTGCCGAGCCCAGACCTCAGAGGATATCTTATCCTCCTCCTTTTCCTCCTCCTCCTCCTCCCCCCAGCCAGGGCTGGGCGTGCTGCTGGCACCACTTTGCTCCATCCTCCCCAGGGACCCCCCAGCCACAGGCAGAGCTGCTCTGCAGCCCGGGGGTCACTGGAGGTGAGCAGAGAGGTGACGTGTGGGCATGTGTCCTCTCCTCCTGACGTATCCCTGGTGCCCTCCCCTTCCCTACTGCCCTCCCTTGAACTGCCAAGCGAGCTGGGATCTCCTGGAATCATCAGAGAGGCTGGATAAAGGGATCCCGCCCATCCGCCCGCTCCTTCCCCTCTCCAACTGCACTGTCCCTTAAATTGCTCTCGCCCTGCAGATCCTCACGGCCAGCCACAGCCTAAAACCAACTGCCTTAAAAATAACCCTCTAGAAACCCCAGCCTGGCTTGGTAGGGGCTGGGAGTGAGCAGAAGGAGCTGGGATGCAGCAGCCTGGGATGCAGCAGCCTGGGATCCCACGTGCCCTCTTGGCTGCCCAGATGGGTGTGCACAGTCGGCCCTGTAACCATGGATTTGTAAATAGCCTGGGATTTCTGCCCCACCACGGGTCAGAGCTGCCATTTCTGCCCCAAAATGTGGGCACTGGGGACACGTAGCCACATCTGTGCCAGGGTGACACCTCTCCAAGGGACCACTGTCCCCTTCCCTGGGGAAAACACGTGCCAGCCTGGCAGGAGGTGGGATTTGGGATCAGTGAGATGATGTTTGCACAGGGAGGGCTGGCACAGGGTGCTGGGTGGGGGGGAGATGACTCTGTGATATTTGGGGGGGAAGCACTGACAGATGTGAGCTGTCCCAGCCAGGAGGAAGGGCGGCAGATCAGGAAAGACAGGCTGGAAAAAACCTGAGTGCTTTCACAGAGATGCTGTACTGGGGAAACCGTGATGATTTACACCTGGAATGGGAAAACTGTGAGAGGGAGGGCTGGGAGGAGGGTCTGGCCCAGGGCAGGGGGTGACAAGAAGTGCTCCGTGGCGCTCTCCATGGCAACTGCCGGGCTGGGAGGAGGATTAAGGGATACGCTCTGGCTGTGCTGATCCTAAGCTACTGCCTGAAGGACCGTGAAGCTCCGTGGGCGTCCCTGTGCCTCCTGCCCTCTGGAGCACTCCCGAGGGCCATCTGGAGTGGCATCCAGCTGCTGCCTGGCAGGGGGCCCCCAACATCTGACCTGACAGAAGAGATAGGGCTGGTTTGGTGGCAAAAACACTCGGAGGTTCCCAAAACCCACCAGCAGGGCACCTCCAGCATCCTGGTGCCCCCAGGTTTAACTCCTGCCCTGATGGGGATGGGCCTCCTGCTCCCCTGACTCCTTCCCAGCCAGCACTCGGGTCTCACTGGTGCCGGTGAACTCTGCGAGGAGAAAACTCTTCTCCGGGAGGTATTTTTAAGCCTCCCTGATGCTTCCAGCCTTTCAGCATTGCTGCTCCCTGAAAATCGGGGTCTCTCCCATCCTGCCTGTCCTCAGAGTGTGTTCTGGGGGGTGTGTGTGCACCGAGAGGCGAGCGAGTGTCACGTGCACTCCACGCAGGAGCAGAGGTGTGTGAGCCGGGCAGGGAGTGCCTCCCTCGCCCCACGTCACCACCACCGGTGACCTGGATTCCTCCCTGAGCCACGAGCTGGTGACCTCAGCAATCAACAAAGAAGTGGAATAAAACCAGGGCAAGATAGATGCCTGTTTTATAGGCTTTTTAAAAGCCTTTGATTCGTTCTGGCAGGCAGGGCTAACCTTAAATTGCCGTGTGATGGAACCGGGGGAAAATCTTCTGGCAACATCGACGCCGTGCACCGATCCATCAAAGAGCAGGATAAAAATAAACAGCGTGGAAACGGGCCCTGGGGCTGGAAGGATGAGCAGGACCCCGGTGTTAACCCCTGCACCCCAACAGGGCACCCTGCCTTTGCCCTCAGGGCTGAGCATCCTCAGCCTCCTGACATCCAGGAGGGATCAGCCCTGTGCAGGAGAGGATCTGGGGGCTGGAATCTCCCCCTTACAGGATTTTCCAGTGGAAATGTCCTTGGCTGAGATCCCACTGCTGCACCTGGGCCTCTGCACGGCCCTGTGGGACTCAAGGCTGGCACGCTGGCATCCCTGGCAAGGTTTATAAAATAGATCCAGGGTAAATGTGCTGCTCTGAGGAGGGAGGGGGAAGATCCCTAAACAGAGCTGGGATGTCTGCTCTGGAGAGGGGGCACATGCCAGCTGCACACACCCTCTGCCAGGGTGCACAGCACAGAGCATTGCCCAGTGTCCACTCGATCCCTGGCTGGAAGAACAGGGCTGGATGTCCCAGCATGCTGGAAAGATGGATGGAAACCCAACCCCAGGAGCCAGCCCAGCTGTGTGGTGAGGGGCTGGATGGCATCATCTGTCAGCTGCCCATCTCCCAGCTCCCTCCCTGCTGGAGCACCTCTGGAAGAAGAGACCTGCTCCCCACTGCAACCTCGGGCCACAAACCCCGAGCGTGACCTGACCAGACCCAACCTACCCCCAGCACCCAGGGGGGGCTTCCCAGGAGCATCCACACACAGTTGCATCCAAGGAAAGGGCTGGGACCTGCAGAGAGCTGGGTGCTGGGGGGGTCCATTCCCCTGGCACCCTTGGCATGCCCGTGGGTGCCGGTGATCCCAGGTCATTCCCAGGATGTGGCACTTGTGCTGGGGCATGCAGGGAGCACAGGGGAGGCACAGTCCTGGTACCAGTGATCCCGTGTCACCCTGGGGACACAGGGCTGGGGGAGCCCATGTGACTACCTGCTCTGCCTTTTAGCAGAGAGCATTTGCAGCATCAGACGTGCAGCTCTGATCGGGAGGGCTTTGAAGCAGCTTCCAATGCATTTCTAATTCCTGCTTATCGCCCGAGTCTGTCGGAGCTTGTCTCCCAGCCCCTCTCTGTGTGCTCTGCTCTTACAGGAACATCTCAGCTTCAGAGCTGTGGGGTTTGCCCGGAAAACCTGCCCGGAAAACCTGCCCACAAACCCCTGCCCCACTGCAGAGAGGGAGGCTCACACGACATCAGCTCCCTACCTGTCCCTCTCCCACTCCCTGGATCCCTTGGCACTGGGTGGATGAGGTAATCTGGCCCCTGCCAGGCTCTGATGGCATCTCTGGGCTGGCAGGTGTCCCTCTGCACCCTCTCTTCCACAGGGAAGAGGGAAGACCTTGCAGGATGAACCATGCCTGGCCTGTCCCTATCTTCCCTGTGCTCCCAGCTCAGCCTTCACCCCATTCCTGCCCATCCTTGGCCACAGACCCCCGCAGCAGGCAGGGAGCAGGGGCAACACATGGGAAGCCTCTGGAGAGCAGGGAAATTTGAAAAAAATTACATTATCCCCAACCCCGGAGTCCCTGAGAGACCTTTTCAGGGGTGACAGAAAATCCTTGTGGGACAGGACGAGTGAAGTGCTCCCCGTGCTGGAGCTCCGGCTGCCCCAGAGCCACGGCTGGGAAGCAGGAGCTGGGTCCCAGCCCCTGTGCCCTCCCGTTTCAGCGCTGGAAGGGCAGTGGAAGGAGCAGCCTTGGCATCCAGCACTGCGGGATAAGGAGCCTCTCGGCGCGCTGGGGAAATGGCTCAGCGGCAAAGTGCTCTGAGGCTGCGGATGGGAAGTGCCCTCTGCACCACGCTGAAAGCTGTTATTAGCGCTAATGGCTCTTTTGCTGGGGATATTCAAATAGCAACCACTCCATTTTCATTGCAAATCTACCCCACCTCCCCTCGCCCGCTCCGCTGCGAGGAAGACAAAGGCTCCTCGCTGCATCCCCGCCTGGCTGAGGCTGCTCAGCGACCCTCGGCGCCGGCAGGAGCTGCAGCCACGGGGAGGGAAGTTTGCACAGGAAAGGGCCAAAGCAGCTGCTAAACCAGCGCTGGGGGAGCCAACAAAGCTCCCTTGTGCGAGGAGCAGATGGAGCCAGGTAGAAAGCGCGGCCACCGCGGCCAGGAGTGACAAGGGACAGTGTGGGAATGCAGAGCATCCCTCCTTTGTCCCTGCATCCCGAGGGACGGGGTGGGTCGGGGCTGGCTCCGTGGGCACCCAGCCTGCCTGGCGCTGCCTGCTCGATTTGCATTTCTGGGATTCACGGAAAACCAGAGTGATTTTTTTTTTTCCCCCCCTTAGTAAGCACAGAGTTTATGTTAGTTGAAAATTGACTCGATAAATATTTCAGCCAGTGTTTTAACTGCATGTGCGGGTTTCAAAGGCTATTAGGGAACAGATTTATCCAAGCAGGCACTGAATCACACTGGCCAGAGCACAGCATGGGTATAACAGTGCTCCCAGGGGAACTGTTCGTGCCGCTGCCCGGCTCGGATAAAGCAACTTCCCCTGCAAGCTGCTCGGGGTGGGAGGTGGGATCCACATCCCTGGAATGCCAGTGGACAGCACGCACCGGGGAGGATGCCGAGCTGGGAATTTGCACCATGGGGCACAGGAATCATGGGAATGCCTTACTCTGGGAAGCCTCGTGAGACCAAAGTCTCTGCAGGGTGGTTTGGGAGGGTGAGGAGCCCTGGGTGCTGCTGCTGCCCCAGCACGGGGAGGATCCAGCACTGCCGGGGTGCTCCCTGGTGCTGCGGGAACGAGCCCAGCAGTTGCAGGGGAGGGCACGAAGCCCTGAGGGAATCATCTTCTCCCGTCTGGTGGGGAGAGGGAGGCAATTACCGCTGGTAGAGCCCTCCCTGTTGGCCTGTGCACTGAAATGGCCCCCCGGGCAGGCTGCCAGGCATGCGTGGCTTGGCTGGTTCGGGCTCTGCAGCTCCCGGCACCCTCACATCTCCAAGCCAGCGAGGCACGGCCAGCCCCGCTGCAGCAGCAGGGATCTGCCTTTGGGCACTTGTCACCCCCATCATCCCCAGCAGGCCCTCTGTGCCCCCTCCCTGCCCACCTCCCTGAGGTGCCGGAGCCCGGCAGACCTGGAAATGCTCACAGCCAGCCAGACAAGTGGAAACCACTCCTCTCCATTTGGAAATTAAACGGGAGCTTTAAATACTGCTGAAGCCAATCGATGGGGCGGGCAGGAGCCCAGCGTGGCCCCTGCCAAGAGCTGTCCTGCGGGGAGAGGGAAGGGCTCCGGAGCCCCACTGCCTCGGCAGCGTCACCTGCGATGTCCCCAGCCCTGTATGGGGACACTCCACCCTCCCGATCCCTCCCCGTGGTGACAGGGAGGCCCTGGTCCGCTGGCATCCCTGCCCCGGGGTGGGATCGGTTACAGATCCGCTGGCAGGCGGGGGCAGGGAGCCTTGCAGCGGGATTAGAGCAGTTTGCTGTGGGATTAGAGCACTGTTTAGCCGTGGCACGGCGCAGTAACCCCGCTCTGCTTTACTTAGCTCCCCGGGATTAATACTTTGTTTCAAGGGATTAGGGCGATTAGGAGTGTTGGGGGGGGGGGGTGTGTGTGCAGGATGCGGGGCTGCTTTTACTGGTGCCACACAGCAAACAAGCCCTGAGCCAAAACGATTTGGTCCCTCGACTGGATTGGAGGGATCCAGAGATGCCCCAAAGTCATGCTCCCATCTCCAAGGGCTGCTGATCCCTCAAGGGGGTCCTTGCCCAGGGTGTCAGGGCCATGTACAGAGCTGCAGAAGACACATCTTGCCCAATCCCTTTGGTGGGATCCAACCCCCTTGGTGGGATCCAGCCTTGTTGGTGGGATTCAGCCTCCTTGGTGGAATCCAGCATCCCTGGTGGGATCCAGCCTCCTTGGTGAGATCCAGCCTTGTTGGTGGGATTCAGCCTCCTTGGTGGGATTCAGCCTCCTTGGTGGGACCCAGCATCCCTGGTGGGATCCAGCCTCCTTGGTGGGATCCAACCCCTTTGGTGGGATCCAACCCCCTTGGTGGGATCCAGCCTTGTTGGTGGGATTCAGCCTCCTTGGTGGGATCCAACCCCTTTGGTGGGTTCCAACCCCCTTGGTGGGATCCAGCATCCCCTTGGTGGGATCCAGCATCCCTGGTGGGATCCAACCCCCTTGGTGAGATGCAAACACACCTTGTACTGTGCCAACTGAGCCCAAGCCTGGCCTGTCCCCACCTTCCCTCTCCTCACAGCTCAGTCTTCACCCCATTCCTGCACACCCTTGGCCACAGACCCACGCAGCAGGCAGGGAGCAGGGGCAACATGTGGGAAGCACTTGGAGAGCAGGGAAATGTGAAAAAATGACATTATGAGCTGTCACCAAGTCCCCACACCCATCAGGGACCTCTCATCCCTGGCAGATGCCAGCAGTTTCTGGCACTGGGACCATATATGCCACCCCACCAGCACACCAGGGGTACAGCTGTGCCAGCACAGCAGCTCCTGGCTGGCCCCAGGCAGCCCCCCATGGTGAGGCTGCAGTTGTCCTGTCAGTCCCTTGCTCCCCAAATGTCCCCAGAACCCCCAGCTCCCTCTCTGAAACACCCTCCTGGCACAGGAAGTGCTGGAGCCCAGCACACGGAGTTCAGTGGGGCTGGGGGCAGGACCAGGGGGAGCAGCTCTCACCTCTTCCATCAGTGCAGGAGTGAAGCTAAAACTGCAACCCCCACCCAAGGTTAGAAGCTGGAATAGCCAAGGAACAGCAGGTGGAGATTCAGCCCAGGTTAGAAGCTGGGATGATGCCCCATGGAGTCCTGTTCCGTGGTGGCAGTGCCAGGGATGCTTTTCAGGCTCCCACATCCCAGCCCTGATCCCCTGCCAGTGTCTCTGCTTGTGTTGTGCTGCAGCCCAGATCACCGATCCAGCTATGGCAGAATTGGCTCCATTCCTGGCAAAGCCCCACCAGTGGCACAGCCCGGGGTGAGCCAGGGGGGTGCAGTGGGACCCCCCTCCTGCATCTTCTCACGGCTGATGCTCCTGGGCCAGCAGCACCAGAGCTTGGTGGGGGCTACAGGGAGAGGAGCAGCCCCCAGATCTCTGCTGGCTCTTGCAGACCTTGCAGTTTGTACCAACTCTTGCCTGCAACCGAGACCCCAAAGTCCCATCCAGCCATCCCCCCCGCTGGGATGGACACAAAGCCCTCTGCCTGGGTTCCACCACCCTTTCTCCCCCCTCACTGCCTGCAAGGGGCTCCAGGTTCTTACTTGGCCCACAATCCACGTGGCAAGAGGTGAGGTTGTGAGGTCTGGGCTGGTTTAGCTGAAAATACCTGAAGGGAGGTGGCTGAGATGTTGGAGGTGACCATCTCCATGTTAGCAGGTGGTATCCCAGGCAGCCAGAGGCTGCACCTTGGCAGCCTGTGCTGGATGTAAGGAAAAATGCTTCCCCTGAGGCAGGTTAATAGAGAGGAGGGAGGATCTAGCCCCTCTGGAGGTTTGGGCATACAGAGCCAGGGCTGACCTTGCCCGGTGAGCAGAGACTTATGGAATGGTTTGGGTTGGAAAAGACCTTAAAGATCATCTCATTCCACCCCCTGCCATGGGCAGGGACACCTTCCACTAGTCCAGGTTACTCCAAGCCCTGTCCAACCTGGCCTTGGACACTTGCAGGGATCCAGGGGCAGCCACAGCTTCTCTGGGCAACCTGTGCCAGGGCCCCACCACCCTCACAGGGTGGTGTTTCTTCCTAACATTTGGTCTAAATTCCCTCTCTATCAGTTTGAAGCCCCATATCCTATCAGCCATTCAAAGGATGGACACCCCCAGCTCATGTGTGTTCCCCCAGGGAAGCTGTGTGTGTAAATCCACACTTGCAGAGACACAATTGCACACACACAGTGTGGGAGGGATGTGTGGGATTGCTGGGACTCTCCCAGCCACGGGTGTTTTGCAGAGGGATAAGTTGCATCCAGGGAAATTTTCTTCTTTATGAAGCAAATGTGTAAATGTTGCTTTGGGCACGGCCACGCTCAGACCCCCAGAAAAGTGGGACAACAGGTCTTTCCCGGCCACGTGTCAGTGCCTGGCTCCTGCCCATTCCCAAGCAATTCTCTGGGAGAGGAGCAGGCTGTGCTGGGCACTGGCCATGCCAGGAGAGAGGAGATTTGCAGGTCTGGGGTTGAGCTGGAGATCTGCGGAGGAGGGAGGACTGGGTGGGTTGAGGGGGGGTTAGTGCCTGGGGTGAGCAGAGCTGGTTTTCATCCTTTCCCCTCCTCCAGCCTGTGAGCAGAGCTTTATTTTAAATCCTTTTCCAGTGCTCCCTCCCTCCGAGCTCGCGCTGTGCCGGAATGGTTTAATATTGAGGAGAGACAAACGAGTGACTCACGCACACATGGGGAGGATAAAAATACTGAGCCCCATGTGTCCCACGGCTGGACCTGTGTGGGGTGGCCAGGGGTGTGGGTGCAGACAGGGGTGACTGGGCATGCTGGAGGTGCCATCCCACCTCCCACGGGCAAAGCCAGCTCCTCTGGGCACTCAGCGAGTGCTGCCAGTGCTGCTCTCACCTGACTCTGCTGCCCAGCAATGACAAAGGTGCCATGGGGATCTAACCAGGGCTCACGTGGACTTTGTGTCCTTCATCCAGCAGAGGAAGATGTGGCTCTGGCAGTAACCCTGTTCCCAGAACCCTGAGAGCACCGAGCCAGGGACAGCACATTGTGAAAGCAGCAGCATGTGTGCTCAGGTTGCATCCAAGGGGTGGCCACAGGGCAGGATCTTGTGTCCTGTGGCCTCTGGAGATGTGACACAGCCTTTTTGGGCAGTGTCAGCAGGGTGTGCCCAGCTTGCAATGCCACCCTGTTGCTCCTTAGCCTGGCATGTGCCAGGTCAGAGCAGAGCAGCTTGTACTAACCCTCACTTTCCTGTTCCCAGGGAGAAGAAGGTTTGAAAGCAGAGCCTGAACTTCACATTTCTGGTCTTTGGCATTGTCGTTTTTGAAAACAGGACATCTTGCAATGGTTCTTTTTCACCCTTCATGCTGCTTTTTGCATGTTTTATGATGCAAGGCTGTCACGTTGGTGAGTGTACACACTGTCATTAACACCCAGGGACAATCCATGCCCATCTCTCCTCTTCCCAGAGGCCATCTGTGTCCATACCTCCTGTTCCCAGGGACCATCTGTGCCCATCCCTCCTCTTTCCAGGGACCATCCATGCCCATCCCTCCTGTTGCTTTGTCCCCTGATGCAGAACTGATGGGTGACAGTTGTCCCACACCCTTGCAGAGCCTGCTGATGGGTGTCTTGGTGTCAGGAAACAGCAGGGTTGGGAGGACACATCACCCAAATGTCTCTGGAGCCTGGCATGGCCCTGCCCAGAGAGCAGGAACACACAGGGCTTGCAGGGCTTTGCCTGTGGGGTGGGTTGTGCAGGTCACAGTGAACCTGTGCTGTGACTTGCAATCCCTTGATGGGGAGTGATCAGTGAAAAAATGTGGGAGAAACACAAGGAATGGTGAGAAAAAGGAACAAATTGGGGAAAAAAAAAAAAGAAGAAGAATCCTTGGTCCAGCATGTTGGCAAGGAGAGGAGGTGGCCTTTGGGTGGAGGTTTCCACAACAAAGCTTGAAGGAGCTCCCTGCCAGAATGTGGCTGGTGGTGACTGATCCTCTGTTCTGCACTGCTGCCTCTTCCAGGGTGGCTGAGGAAGAGGATGGCAGCCAGAGCAGCTCCACAGGGGTCCATGGCACCCTCAGGCAGCGGGCACTGCAGTGGGAGTCACCAGTGCTGCTGTGCTCCATCCCCAGGCCCACACAGCATCCCATTCCCAAAGGCTTCCCAGTGCCCACAGCCTGGTAGGCAATGGGGGGCATTGGGAGTGTGGGATGGGGTCTGAGCACCCCAGGGTGCACCCAGCCAAATCACCCAACTGCTGGGTGTTACTTGTCCAGTTGGTGATTTTCCAGTGAGGGGGATGACCACCATGGATTTGCCCGGGGGAGTGTCAGATGAGGAACAGGAGACTCTCCTGACTAGGGAATGATCTCAGCTCTCTTCAGGCTTTTTAGAGTCCTGCTCCATCCCCCCCAATACCTCTGAACTGCCTCCCTCTTCATCCCTGCCAATAACAGGGATGAAGTAGCTTGCAAGTAGCTCTGAAACTCTGGAGGCTCCGGTGGGTTTGGGTTCACCAGAACATTCCCAAGCAGGGAGAGAGGGAAGATCCCCGTGCTCACGGTAGGACCACTGGTGATTGACCCCAAGGCGATGGGGTCCAGCCTGGACCACCCCACCCACCCCACTGCCGGGGCTGCGGGCGGCAGAAAACCTCCCTCCCGTAACCTGGCAGGCTCCGGAGATCACGTTCCTGGCATTTCGCTGGAAGCTGAGGCGCAGGAGACGGGGCTCTGGCAGGGATCCCAGCACTCTGCGCTTTCCTGGTAGCGGGGTGGGAGCTGCCACGGCTGGGCGGGGGCTGGGGCGCGGGGAGGAGGAGGAGGAGGAGGAGGAGGAGGAGGAGGAGGAGGATGCTCTTGCTGGGATGCAGCCCTGGGAGCCGGCTGGAGCGGGAGAGGGCGGAAAGCAGGGTGGCAAAGCGGGGCAGGGTGCCAGGCAGGGATGGTGGGTGAGGTGGGAGCCCCGCTGCAGGCGGGGGCTGTGCGGAGCTCGGGCGCCTCAGCGGGTGCGAATCGCTGCAGCCCCGCTCGGCTCCGTGCGCTCGTCTGCGCTCCCGACAGAGCAGGGGCTGGTGTGACAGAGCAGGGGCTGTTTGTCACCCCCTGCACACCCCTGTGGGACTGCGGGGACATTCTCCCGGGCTGAACGCAGCTCACCCCCACCGGAAGGTGCTCCCGGGGGGATTCCTGCCATTTTGAGGGTCCCCTGTGTTGGAGGGGTGTCTCCCCACCGCTGCCCCGGCTCGCTCCGCTGGAAATGGTTACACAGGGCAGCAGGGGCAGCGGTGGGACAGCGCTGGGCTGCCCCGCTCCTGGCTGTGCTCCCAGAGCGCTCCAGCACACGGAACTGGAGGGAACTACCTCACAGAACCGGGCCGGTGAAAATATATAATAAAAGAGAGGGTTATTTTTAGCCCGAATTAGCTCCTGGATGTGGATCTGATCCTTGGCAGTCAGTGTGGCTGTGCCAGAAGAGCTGGGTGGCACTGGGGCAGGAGTAAGGGGATGTGGGATGGGGTACCCTGACCTGGCAGGACACACACCAGGACACAGGGTCACCTCCCAGAGGTGTTTACATTGGACTGCAGCCTGGCCAAGCCAGCCAGAGCTCCAGGAGGGGCAGAGACACCCCATCCCTACCTGCATGCTCATGGAATTACAGAATGCTTTGGATTGGAAGGAGCCTTAAAGATCATCTTGTTCCCCCCCTGCCACGGGCAGGTGCTGCTGCCACGCTGACTCATGGCAATGCAGACATGAGTCAGTTTGGAGAAAAAAAATCCTCCTTTCCTCTTTTTCCCTTTGCAGTATCCCTTCCTAGCTGCATATCTCACTGAGCTCACTGCTCCACAGCCTCCCCATGGCCGGTGCCAAGGAGGGAGTGGGACTGTGTATTCCTGGAGGAGATGGGCATTCCCTGCTGGTACAAATGCTTCTTTTCCCCACGACTATATCCAGTAACAACCCCCCTCTCACTGCTCCCATTGCTTCAGGACACATTTATGCATCTTTCACTGGAATTTAAGCCCACCTTAAATCGTGGACAGCACTGTCCAGTGCTTCAAGGAGGGCAGGAGTCTCCTGCCCACAGTGCCAGGGAGCTGAGAGGGTCTATTTGAGGGCACTGCGGAGATACCTACAATCCTTAGGGTTGGGAAAGAGCCCTAAGACCACCGAGTCCAACCATTAACCCAGCACTGCCAGTTCCACCACTAAACCACATCCCCAAGCCCCACATCCACACGTTTTTTGAACGCTTTGAAATCATCTCCCATCAACCACGCCCAGCTCATCAGCAGGCTGTGGGGCTGTGTGTGCCCCTTCTCCTTGTCCTTCCCTGTGGCTGGACAATCTCCCAGCCAGGCAGGGGTTCACTGGGTCTGCTTTTGGGAGAGCCAAGAGCCTCATGTGCCACCTCGGGCAGGGGCTGGGGGGGCTCAGCATTTCTTGTCACACACGTGAGCCCCCAGCAGCAACTCTGCCCTCCTCTGCCCTGGGCCACAGCTGCCCTTTCCTCAGGGCTTGCAGGGCTGCTAATGCTCCCTTGCTACGGCTCCTGCATATTTCTTCTCCAAACAGCAGCCTGAGTTTGGCAGGAACAGCCTGCACTGCTTGTTCCTAGTTATAACTCTCAGCTGGGGTATGAAATAGGACGGTTGGCTCGGGCTCTGCTGGGCTGGAGGCTGCTGGCTCCTCGGCACTATTTACTGCTCTGCCAGGCTCGTGTGGCAGCTGCAAATATTAGCAGCAAGATTGTAGATTTACTTCCAGACCGCTGATGAAAACGTGGCACGGCAGCGAGCAGCACTTTTGCCGCTCTCCACATCCACTGGGGGAGCCTCCAGCAGGAGCATTTTGGGGTCCAGGGGTGGATTCACGCGTGAGGGGACCCCCCCACACACACCACAACCACCTTGCCAGGTCGCTGTGGGGTGACCCTGCTGCCTGTGCAGGGCTGTAAATCACCTCCTGGCACGTGGAGGAGACCCGGGGTGTGTTTTCCATGGCTGTGTCCCGTCCTGGAGGTTCAGCGGCTGCTCCAGTGGCACAACCAGTCCGGCAGCGCAGGAGGAGGGAGGAGCCGGGAGCGGGGACAGGAAACTGCCCTCAAATTAGCCCACCCCGGCGGTGAATCAGAGCCTTTCCTAACCCGGGCTATTCAGCCACGGCCTGATTGAATAAACATGCCATAAGAACAGCTCAGAACCTGCCGTGTGGCACCCATCGCGTGCGGGCGCCCCGATCCCGCGGCAGATACCGGCGGAAAGCATCTCACCTGCTCCCTGCCTGCTGAGGAAACCCTGGCAAGGTGAGAAAACCTCCAGACAGCGAGAGGAGGCTCTTACAGGCTTTGCAGGGTTGAGCCTTGCCCCCGAAGGAGTCAGGCTGGTCCCCACTGTGCCACCAGCACACATTTCAGCATCATCATCGTTGCGTGAAAGAACAGGAAACCTAATCCTTGCTGTTTTTTTTCCTCGTGTCCATTATATTCGACATGAGGCAGCAGGAAGACTGTATGACTCAGTCCTTTGCAATGCAGCTCCTCTGCGGCTTCCTGTGCCTTGAGAACTGCCACGGGCTGAGGGTCCTACCTCACTTTTGTCTCTCTGGATAAATTCCTCCTTGGTAGGAAATGTGGGATCCTCCAGGCTTGGCTTCCCCTGGGTGAACTGCCTGTGCTGCTGGAGAATGGGCTGAGCTCATGTGAACCCTTGGACAGGGAAGCCTGAATCCATGGAGGATATACAGGGCAAGAGGGGTCACATTTGGGTGCATTGCAGCCCAGGCAAAGCCATCCTGAGTGAGAGCCTGTCAGCAGCTTTCAGGGGGGCTCTGGGTCACAGAATCACAGAATGGTTTGGGCTGGAAGGGACCTCACAGCTCATCTTGTTCCACTCCCTGCCATGGGCAGGGACACCTTCCACTAGCCCAGGTTGCTCCAAGCCCTGTCCAACCTGGCCTTGGACACTTCCAGGGATCCAGGGGCAGCCACAGCTTCTCTGGGCAACCTGTGCCAGGGCCTCAGCACCCTCATAGGGAAGAATTCCTTCCCAGTTTCCCATCTATCCCTGCCCTCTCACAGTGGGAAGCCATTCCCCCTTGTACTGTCCCTCCATCCCTTGTCCCCACTCCTTCTCCATCTCTCCTGGAGCCCCTTTAGGCCCTGCAAGGGGCTCTCAGGTCTCCCTGGAGCCTTCTCTTCTTCAGGTGAACCCCCCCAGCTCTCCCAGCCTGGCTCCAGAGCTCGGAGCATCTCCATGGTCTCCTCTGGACTCGCTCCAGCAGCTCCACGTCCTCCTGTTGTTGGGGCCCTCAGAGCTGATGCAGCACTGCAGGTGGGGTGGGTCCTGCTCCTGAGGTGGTCAGTGCTGCTGGGGGTGGCTGTGGGAGCTCTGGTGCCACCAGGACACACAGGGACACTCTGCCCAGGGGGCTGCTGGCAGTTCCTCACCCTGGGCCCTGGGAGCAGGTTTGCTCCGTGGGTCTGGAGCCGAGTGCAGCAGCGTTTTCATGCACTGATAATCTGTAAAAATAGGGTGAAAATCTCTCCCTCATTGTTGTCAAGTTTCAGATCTCTGATGGGTTGGAACAGAGACAAAGCTCTTCTGCTTTTGCTCCTTTTCCATCGCTCCTGATTCGGGCTGAGTGGGCAGATCTCTCTGGAGCTAGGCAGGCAGGGAGCTGCAAGATGTTTTCTACTTTGATGCTCTTTACACTGGAATGTGTCCTCCAGGACCTCTGGGTTCATTTTGCTGGATGAGAGGCAGTGTGTGGCCCGTTGCTCCCCATCCCATCCATTCCCTGGGGTCCCAAGTGTTTACCTGAGCAAGGGGAGCTGAAGGGAGCAGTTCTGGTGTGCTCAGCCCCTGTGCTTCCCACAGCTCCTGTGGCACTGCCTGCCCAGGATCAGAGGAATTTCAGCCCATATTTTCATCCCTGAGAGTCCAGGAGCTTTCAAAGGGGGACCAAATCTTGCTCTTTATGGCCACTTTGATGAGTGCTGGAGGGTGAGGAGGGGCTGAGCTTGCAAGGTATCTGGGGATGGCAATGCTGCCCACGCCTTCCTGCTTGATGGATCTCCACAGGACACTGAATCCCACCCTGGGAAGGTGCCACCACTACTTAGAACTGGAGACAACATCATGCAGGGTGATGGAGGCTCAGGAGCATCCCTACAGCTCCATCCCTACCTCCAGAGCAGAACAGGCTGCACCAACAGAATGTCCCTACCTCAACCCCACAGCCTCTTCTGCAGCCCCCCTCAATGCCCCAGACCCCACCACCAATGCCCCCCCGCCCCAGCAGTGTCCCCCAGCTCCCCACCCCTCTGCCATCAGCCCTCATGGCCTTGCTGACCTGTTTCCCCCTGACCTGGTGATTCCTGGGGGGGGAGGCAGGGAAGGATGGAAGGATGTAACACCCCCCTCCCCGGGATTTTCCCAGCCTGTATCCCAAGGATCTGTGCCTCCCACTGTGTCTGGAGGCAGCACAGGGAGCTGCCAGCTGGGCTGGGCTGCCTGGGCACCCCTGTCTGCTGCGAGGGCCGTGTGTGGTGCCCACACTGGCAGCCCCAGTCACGCCACCAGACTGATTTCTGTTCCCGAGCGTGCGGGAGGTGCCCGGCTCTGCTCCGGGTGGCTCTGGCTCCCCGCTAGCAGGTGGCCCGCTGGGGTTTGCTGGCAGCCGTAAGGGGAGGGTATTTTTAGCTTTCCCCTCCCTCTTGCTGTGGGCGGTTTGTGGCATTTATTTGTCGTTAAAGTATCCGTAATTGGGGTGGCAGGCTGCTGACACGGCAGGAGCGGTGGCACAGAGCTCAGGCCTGCATCCTAACCCCAAATCCCTGGGGTTTGGGGCAGTGGTCGCCCCCACCCCTGGGCCCAAATTTTCAGTGGACTCAGGTCAGAGAGAAGCTGTGGGTCACAAATGTGAGAGGCCCAAGTCAGCTAGTCATAAGGTGTAGGTAGAAGCACAGGTGAACTTTCCAGGTCACAAATCATGCAATCATAGAATGGTTTGGGTTGGAAGGGACCTTGAAGATCATCTCACTCCCACCATGGGAAGGGATGCCACCCACTAGTCCTGGCAAACACAGGCAAACCTGTCAAAGCCACGCTCAGGCTCTCTGTGGAAGCATTTGGGTGCCCTGCCACTCCACACTGCTGGGAGCTGCCTCCTCTTTCTACCCTCCATGTGCCCATGCCCAGGTTAGACCCAGTTTTTCTCATACCTGTCCCTTGACTCAGCCCCTGGCATTCCCAGGCCTGCATCCAAGCTCCCTGCCTGCCTGTCCTGCTCCTCTGTGCTGGCACAAGAATCTCTGGGGAGAAAACACCTTGTATTTGTGAAATGATGCCCTGCAGGAAAATGCTACCCAGCCTGTCAGGGTAGGTCTCTGCAGGGAGCCCTGTGCCTTTCCCAAACCTCCTCAGGCTGCTGGAGCCTCCCTGGCACACAAAATCCTCCCTGCAAGGATCCTGCATTCCCTGGCATGGGGGAGAGCCCTGCTGGAGGCACCTCTGGGGTGTGGGGCCAGGAGCAGCCCCAGGAATAGGAGCAGGAATGCTGTGCCTGCACGTGGAGTCCCCACTGGTGCCCATACAAGCTGCTGGGATGCAAGTGGGTGAGTCCAGCCCCTCTGCCAGCCTCAGCTCCTTCTTGCATGGATGTTCCACCTCTGGATCCACACGTGCTGCTCCCCCTCCATCCCCTCTGTCCCACCTGCCTGCAGGGAATGATTCCCTGTGAGCATTCCGAGGTGCAGCGTGTTGGAGCTGGGCTCCCAGCAGCTGGCACAGGCCCAGGTTTTGCTGCTGCAGCTCCTTGTGTTGGCATCAGACACCCAGAGCAGAGGCAGGGGGAGCATCAACTGGCATTCCCGGCTGCGGGAACTGTGTGGGAACTCAGCGCAGGGAGAAAACACAGGCTGGGGGAACAGATGCCAAAATGAACCTTGGTGACACCTCCCAGAGCTGAACAGGAGGGTGTTCCAGCTGGTTTGCTGCCCTGGACACGCTGTGCCTTACCCCATGGTAGCATTATGGAATCCCAGACTGGTTTGGGCTGGAAGGGACCTTAAAGCCCATCCAGTTCCACCCCCTGCCATGGGCAGGGACACCTTCCACTGGAGCAGGGTGTCCCAACCTGGACAGTGGCTCACACACACCTCGCACACATCTCTGTGCACACACACGTGTGTCTCTGTGTGTGCAAGTTCACGGGCAGTGACACAACCCTGGGAATGCCAGGCGTGGACAAGCACCTCAGACAGGATCTCTGCAGTGCCCACATGGCAGAGAGCAGACAGGAGGTGACTGACTCACTGCAGCCCAGACACCGTGGGAGGGCTGGTTTCGGGTCCTGGCTCCACCAGCCTCCCAGCATAACAAGTGACAGCTCCTGGCTTGTGTCTTCCCTGCCAGCTGTAGCAGGAATCCAGGCTCCAAGGTGGTGCCTCACAGTCACACTGCTCACGTGTGGCTCCACCTAAGAGCCTTCATGCTGCCTGGGAAGAACTGAGGGCAAAATTTGTGCCAAATTGCAGTGCTTTTGGCTTCTGCATGCCCAAATGATATTCCCGTGTGGGAATGGATCCATGTGTGTGTTTTCTCAGGAGCTCAGCCAGTGGTGCTGCCTCAGCCCCACTGGTGTCCATCCACATGCAGTGGAGGGGCAGAGATGGAGGCATGGCCAGGGCAGGTGTCTGCGTGTTCCCAGCAAGCCAGGCTGCATCCCAGGGCACACAGGCACCCTGAGCAGCCAGGGAAGATCCTGGAATCACAGAATCATTTAGGTTGGGAAATCTCTCCAAGATCACTGAGTCCAACCATTCCCCCAGCACTGCCAAGGCCACCACTAACCCCTGTCCCTGAGCATCACATCTGCATGGATTTTGAACACGCCAGGGATGGGGCCTCCACCACCTCCCTGGGCAGCCCCTTCCAATGCCTGACCACCCTTTCAGTGAAGAAATTTTCCCTGATATCCAACCTAAACCTCCCCTAGTGCAACTTGAGACCATTCCCTCTCCTCCTGTCCCTTGTTCCCTGGGAGCAGAGCCTGACCCCCCCGGCTCCCCCCTCCTGTCAGGGAGTTGCAGAGCCAGAAGGTCCCCCCTGAGCCTCCTTTTCTCCAGGCTGAGCCCCCCCAGCTCCCTCAGCTGCTCCTGCTGCTCCAGCCCCTTCCCCAGCTCCGTTCCCTTCCCTGCACACGTTCCAGCCCCTCCATGTCTCTCTTCCATGAGGGCCCAGAGGTCACAGCCCTGGAGGAGCCTCAGCAGTGCCAGCACAGTGGGATGGGCACTGCCCTTGTCCTGAAGGCCACTCTATCTCTGACACAAGCCATGTGTCCTTGGCCTCCTTGCCCACCTGGGCACAGCTGGGCTCATGTTCAGCCACTGCTGACCAGCACTCCCAGGTCCTTTCCCACCAGTCATTTCCCAGCCACTCTTCCCCAAGCCTGGAGCATTGCATGGGGCTGTTATTGGCATTCCCAGGACCCAGCACTTCACCTTGTTGAGCCTCACTGATCCTCTCCCCGGGCCCCTGCAGCCCCCTGTCCCTGTTGCTGGGGTGTGTGCAGCTCTGGGGCTGCGATGGACGGGCAGGCAGAGAAACCCTCCCGAAGCAGGACGAGGCAGTAACCGTGGAGACCAGGCAGGTAATTGGTGAGAAGGGAAAAAACTCTGAAAAAGGCACCTGCTGCTGAATTCAGCCATGGAGAAGCTCTTTGAGGTAGCTCTGCCGATTTACACATCAAAAGAGGAAGCTGAGCAAAGCCTGCCCAAAGGTTGAGGCTGAACTGTGCTCGGGTCCTCACCCAGATGGCTGCTGGCCTCAGCAGATGGGGTAGGATGAGTTCCTTCCAGCTCAAACTGCCTCCCCGTTGAGTCTGCTCTGAGTTGTCCCTTTATAGGCTGTGGGGAAGACGGACACCTCCGGAACACAATTTGTGACATTCTCAGGCAGCCCCAGGACAAGACTCTAGATGGCTTTTGGAGCTGCCTGTGGGTGCAGATCCCAGGGCTTGGCTCAGTGAGGGAATGACCAGTGGCATGAAAGCACCACTGCCAAGTTTTCATGGCCAGGGATCCCACATGTGTGGAACAACCACCACCTCTGCTGCTTTATCTGCTATGGTGGGGGGTGTTCTTTTGGCTCGTGCTTGGCATGGATGTGCTTTCCCATGGATAGGAATGGGCACTGGAAGGGGAATTCCCCACCCAGGAGTGTGGATACCTACAAAATCTCATGGTTCCTCTCTTGCCCTGCCACAATCAAATGTTTCCAAAAGAAAGCCGGCATCATGTGCCCATCCCTAGCAGGGTGGAGGGAATTCTTTTTGAGCCATGAAGAAAAAAAGCTTTCTGAAGGGTTGGCTGGAACCAGCCAGATGTCACCAGTGGAGTTTTGCAGGCCAAAGTATCTTCTCTGATAAGGCAGATTTTGGACCTTCATTCATCACTCTCAGCTGCAGCTCCCTCTGCCCGTGGAGTTGGGCCTGGAGGGGTCAAGAATGGGGAGCAGCTGAGAAGCTGTTTCAGGAGGGATCTCTCCTTGAACCTTCTTCACCCTGGACTGGCTGAGCTGCTGCCAGGTGGGAGTGGAGGCTCAGCTGCAGCATGCTGGGATGACAACAGCAATGTCCATGGTGTTCCACAGCCTGTCAGGGGGGTGACTGCTCCTGAGGTCCTGCTGAAGGGGACAGGCATTGACTGTCCATCCAGCTCCTGTCCTGTCTCATTTCCCGGTTAGTCTCCACACACACACTGGGTTTTGGACCTGCAGCTCTGCCCTCTCTGTGCTCTCAGGGGGTGTTGTCCACCAGCAGCCTGCACTGTCCTTTTCTAAAACCCACAGAATCACATATCCTGTGTTGGAAGTGACTCCAAGGATCATCAAGTCCAACCCCTGGCCCTGCACAGACATCCCAACAATCCCACCCTGTGCCTGAGAGTGTTGTCCAAACCCTCCTGGAGCTCTGGCAGCCTTGGGGCTGTGCCCACTGCCCTGGGGAGCCTGGGCAGTGCCCAACCAGCCTCTGGGGGAAGAACCTTTCCCTGAGATCCAACCTGAGCCTGCCCTGACACAGCCTCGTGCTGTCGTTCCCAGGACAGCTGCTCTGGCTCAAGGGATGGGGTCAGGGTGAAGCCCCCCTGATGTCTCGGTGCTTGCAAGGGATGTGCTTTCTGCAATTTCCAAGCAGCTCCCATCATCCCTGTCCATGGCATTTCCAGCCAGGAAGCCTCAAGGAAGCTGTTTGCCAAAAAAGTGCAACAAACCCACAGCTGATTATCATGGAACCATAGACTCACAGAATGGTTTGGGTTGGAAGGGACTTCAAAGCTCATCTCATTCCACCCCCTGCCATGGGCAGGGACACCTTCCACTAGCCCAGGTTGCTATAAGCCCTGTCCAACCTGGCCTTGGACACTTCCAGGGATCCAAGGGCAGCCACAGCTTCTCTGGGCAACCTGTGCCAGGGCCTCCTTACACCTCATTGTCCTCCTCCAGGGATGTGGGGGTGAGGAACACATCCCACACCCACCGTCCAGTCTCACAGCACAGGGAAGAGAGGAGCATCCTGTATCGCTCCCAGTCCTCCCACAGCAGCCCAGTCCAGGGGCCCTGCCCAGGAACCAGGACCAGGTTGGAGATCTCGGCATTCCCAGGGATCAGGGGGAACAAAGGGGTGGCCTGGCGAGGCAGGAGCGGTGTGTGGCCCTGCCTGGGACCCAGCCCACATTAGCAGCCTGCCTGGAGTCTGTGTATTAGCCGTGAATTAATGTCCTGCAGAGACTGGGAACCGGGATCATGCGGGGATTAAAGAGGCATTACCCCTTTGTTAAGGCTGATGTTTTTGGGATAATCTGGAAGCTTTAGCTAATACATTATTACAGAAACTCCTTCAATCACAGCGGCAGACAGTAAGCAGATTTGGATATTACTGCATAACTGCGCAGGGCTGCTGCTGTTCTTCCCTTCCCGGGCAACACCACGGCACAGCCGGGCGTGTCCTGCCCTCGGAGCTCTGCAGGGACCCTGTGCTGGCCTCGTCTCTTGGAAAGGATCCCTGCCTGGAGATGCTGCACGCCCAACAGAAGGATGGATGTGTCCTGGACGAGGTGCTCGGGACTCAGCAGCTTGAGAGACACTCAAGGGGCTTTGTCCGTGGAGGGGAGCACTGGGAGCTCCAGCCTGGATAACTGGATCACCACGCCAAGCCATGGGAAGCATCTCTGGAGCAGGGGGAAGCCGTTGCTGTTGCTGTTGGCACATATCTCCCCTTGGGCTGTTTCCCCATTGGATCTGCTGCTGCTTGGACCCAAAACTTCTCCCTCTTGTTTTCTCAAGAACCTCCCCAGGTCTAACAAAAGGAAGCCTTTCCTCATCCCAGTGTGGACAGCAGTCCTAGGATTCAGGGCTTGTGGAAGAAGCCATTTGGAAGATGCTCCTGCTTCCAGTGGTTCTACATGGGTGGCTTCTTTGGCACCACGTTGCCAAGACTCGTTGGGATTTTGATGGAGACACATTCCCAGTTTTCTGTTACTCCACCCCATACTGTGTCTCCCCAGGTGTGACCCCCAAGAGTCACTGCCAGGGATGCTTCCCTGAATCCCAAGAGTCCAGAAGGGTGTGGGAAGCTTGTGTGTTCCGACCTGCACAGGTTCCTGCCTGCTGGCAGACCAAACTGGAGCTCAGCACCTCCCAGCCCTCCACGAGGGCTTAAGAAAATGGGAAAGGTTGTCACAGGATCATGGAATCCCAGACTCATTTGGATTGGAAGGGACCTTAAAGCTTATCCTGCCATGGGCAGAGACACCTTCCACTAGCCCAGGTTGCTACAAGCCCTGTCCAACTGCCCCATAAGCCTGACACAAGCTAGAGCTGGGTTTAATCTCAGTCCCTGCCCTGACTTTGCCTCCGATACTGCCTCTCAGCTGTGACTCCCACAAAGCAATCCCAGAGACATGGAGGCCGGATCGTGCCTGGGGTCGAAGGAAGGGCAGTTCTCACTGTGCCACAGCTCCCAGGAGATGGAGATGGCTCGATCCTGGCCCTGCAGATCTGCGGGAATGGCAGGGACTGGAATGTGATGGGACCGGGGCTCGAGCCTGCTCAGCAGTGCTTTGGGGATATTGGGAAGAGAAATAGGGAAGGTTCATATTGCTCTTATGGCAGATGCATGAGATTGTTTGAGCCAAATGCTGTTGAGAAATTAGAAATTAACCTCCAGAGAGCCAAGGGAAAGGAAGAGAAAATGCGGCAGGTAAAACATAGGATGGAAACAGGGAGGCAGAGATGGCTGAGAGCACACAGAGCCAAGGCAAAGTGAGCCCTGGGGGGACAGGGCATGGAGGAAACGTGGTGAAGCTGTGGGAACACAGGGCCAAACACGGGGGCATCCTCGTGCAGGAGCAGGAGCCACGTTCCCAAACTCATCCTCCTCCTCCTCAGCAGGGGAAGCAAAAGGCAGAGACGGAGGAATCAAAGCCGTGATACTGGAATGCACAAAAGGTACCAAATCCCCGAGCCCGGATGACACATCTGGAGCCCTCCAAGAGCTAAAAACCAAGTGACTAAGCTCTCAGCAATAACACACAAATTCACATCCTCCAACTATTGGACCGGGGGCAGTAAACGCTGGGCCTACATTTTAAAGAAGGCCCCGGGGTGTGCTAGGGATTACAAACCAATAAGCTTTGCTTCAGCGTGAGGAAACGGCTGGAACAATTATGCAGAAGCGTAATTAGAAATCTCGGAGAGCAGGGGCTCCTGAGCTGCCATATCCACCACTTCAAACAAGCACACGCCATCCCAGCAGCTCCTCTTTCCCAGGGCTGGGTTGTTCCCGGTTCCTGGGCTTTCCCCCCGTGGACACACAGTCTGTGCCCCTTGAACAGGAGGAACAATTTGGGTCTGGGATGGCAGCAAGGAGAGCTGTGAGGGGCTCAGGGCCAGCAGGAGCTGTGTCAGATGGAGGGATTCAGGATCTGCCAAGCTGTTGGCACCCACCCTGACAGCGCCAGGTCTGACCCAGCACAGCCCAGGGCACTGTGGTTTCACCCGTGTGCTCCCGAGAGTCGCTGCCCTCTGCTTTTCCCGAGGATGCTGCACCCAGCAGGGATGTTCTGCACAACAAGAGGCTCTTGGTGGGAGGAAGCAGCACATGCAAGCATGGAAGGGAACCTGCTGTTCGTGCACAGATGAGGAAGATGCCATGGGAGCACCGGGCAGCTCCATCCCTGGGGGTTTGGCACATCTGCAGATCCAGACCCTGACTGAGACTCGGCCCCTGTCACCAGTGCCATGGCTCAGAGGTGTTGGGAAGATCCTGGCAGCCATGCCAGGTGTTGTTGTTTGCTTCTGTTATGTCTTTTCAGGGCACCTTTTGCATCTCCCCACATCCAGCCACCAATCTGGGGACACCTCAAGGAAGGTAAATTGGAAGTGGGTCCCTGGGAGTGTTCAAGTCCAGGTTGGAGGGGGAGTGGAGCAACCTGGTCTAGTGGAAGGTGTCCACTGGAAGGGTTGGAACAAGATGTTCTTTAGGGTCCCTTCCAACCCAAACCATTCCAGGATTCTATGGTTCTAAAAAATGTGCAGATGTGACACTTGGTGACAAGATTTAGTGGTGAACAAGGCAGTGCTGGGTTAATGATTGGACTCCATCACTTTGGAGGTCTTTTCCAACCAAAATATTTCTGTGATTCTCTGATTCTAAATCCTGAAGACCTCACTTCCATTGCTGAAATTAGCCAGGAGCTAAAATCACCTCATTGCCTGAGAAAAACAGGCTCAAACATAAGGAAACTAAACCAAACATTCAAGTGACAAAACACCCCTCAGCCACCAGCAGCCAGCCAGGGTGTCTCCGAGTCCTGCAGGGATTGGATGTGCTGCCTTCCAGTGCTGCTGCTTTGGGTTATATTTCTTCACTGCTAACAATAGGATTGCAAAAACAAAACTGTATTATGGGATCTGCAGTATCATTTCCTCCCCTCCCACTTTCCTAAAGAGGTGGAGGGGCAGGGGAAGGTCCACAGGGTTTTAAATATCTGATTCAGAGTGAAAAACACCCACCAAAAAAAACCAGCTGAGAAAGGCTTTTCTACAATACTTTTTGTGACAAAGCCCTCAGGCCCTTGGGACCCATCAGCAGAGGGTCTTTGTGTGCTCCAGCCCCCCCTGTGCCCCCAAACCAGCCCTGCTGAGCCCCCGTTGGTACGAGGTGGGGGTACAGGCAGAGCTGGCACAGAGGAGTGTTTCTGCCCCAGGCTTTTCTTGGCAGAAAGAAGAGCAAGCACCTCCCTCAAGGGCCTCCTCTGCCTGCCTTGTGCCCCGGGGCGTTCGTGCACCTTTCTCTGGAGCATTGGCACGGGCACCACAGAGACTGGGGCTGGTCTGGAGGGATCCTGGTCTGGGAATCCCCACTGCAGCTCCCCGCAGCATATGCCAAGGGGCCTGAGGACTCGAAATCAGGAGGGACCCCCGCCCTGGCTCTTAACTGTTGGAAAAGTAGGCCAGGTCTCCCAGGCTCTCCTGTGCTCCTTCCATCACTCCCAGCATCCCTCCAGTTCTCTCCTGCTGACCCTGCCCTCTCTGGCTCCACCAGTGGGATCCTCAAACTCCACAGACCCCCCGATGTAACTGCACCCCCTTTGAGCTGGGTGTGGTGGTGCCTCACAGGGCACTGATGCTGCAGGGCTGGAGTCACACAGCGCAAGAGAAGGGCAGGGCAGGGGAGAGGAACGGATTGCCCAGCCTGGGAACTGCCCCTGCAGCCCACCTGAGGCAGCTCAGGAGCCTCGTGGTGCTTGATGAGGGCACTGGCACTCTCTGGCATCCCCAGGAAGGACCAGGAGGTGATGAGCACCACGAACATCACTGGGAGGTCTGGTGCTGGTGTCCCTGCAAGGGCTGATGTGGTGGAGTGATGGTGTCACACTTGCTGTGCCCTCCCCACACCTCCTTTGCCTTCTGCAGCTGCTCCATCACACTCTCTGCAGGGTGGCACTGGAGCAGTGGGTGCTGGACAAGGGCCATCACCTGAGCTGTCACTTGGGACCAGCTTGATGGGCTTTGAACCCACAGTGCAGCCCCTGCACAGGGCAGGGGAGTGAAAAGGGGAGCACAGGTGCCCTTCTCCCTTGCATTTCAGCAGCCTGTGTGCGGGCTGTGCCCTCCACCCGCCCTTCCCGTGCCACCACCTCCTGTCACCAAGCACCCTGGTGACACCAGGACTCTGCCCCCTCACCTTCCTCAGCACTCAGGAGGGGCCAGCAGCTCCCTCTCCACTCCACAGTGCCCGTTGATGCAGCTCTCCAGCCCACTCCAGGCCCAAGCCACGCTGCTGTAATCAGGCCAAGAGGTTTAATTTTGTGAGCAAAACACGATGTGCTCAGGTTTGCTCAGAACACCTCGCTGTGAGCCAGGCCAGCATTCTCCAGTGTTTTTCCTTCCTCTGCTCCTCTCCCACTTCACTTGAACAAGTGTGCCTGGCACACACAGCCCTCCCTAACCCCCGTGGCCTTTCCCATGCTTGGTCCCATGCGTGGCAGAGTTGGATTTCCTGGGTGAGGGAGACCACGGGTTCTTGCCATGCAGCACCAAGTTCGCTCTCCTCTGGCTCTTACCAAAGGCTGCAGCCCCCTGTGCCACCCCAGTGCCTCACAAAGCCATCTCCATACTCAGCCTTGATTTCCAAAAGGCTTTCCTTGCTGCCTGAGGGCCCAGGTCATGGTGGCTTTGCCAGGGATCTCAATCTGAAGTGGCTGAGGGATCTGGTTACCTTGAAATGGGATCAGTGGATTTACAATGGGATCTCATCAGCCAAACCTCCCCTCCAAATTGTCTAGGGACACCAGTTTTTACCTCTTGCTATGGAGAAGACCTGGACACCAAGAGTGCTTCTTCTTCTTGGCCCTTAGATCCTGCAGCTCGACGTCTCTTGTGATTAAAGTCTTGGTGACTCTGAGCCAGGATGAGGTTGGAGGGTCAGGGAAAGGCTCTGCCCATGAGAGGGGTGACAGGAAGAACATTCCTCCCATGATGAGACTGTCCCCCTCATTCCTAGACTGTCCCAAGAGCCTGATCCCCACCCTCTCCAGTCCCTGCACAGCTCTTCACACCCATCACTCCCCACTCTCAGTCCACCCCATCAACCTGTCCCTCTTGCACTTTCTTATTTCACTTCTCTCACATCCAGACACACTCCACCTGTTTCCAAAACAAGCCCCTGGGCAGTGGAGGCCAGAGCTGGGCACAGCACCCAGGGCACCGTGTCATCATCCCTGAGAGGCCAATGGGACCTGCTGCTCACCTCCTCCCAGACCCTGGCCAGGAGTCACCTCCCTGTCACCCATTTCCAGCCCTGTCCCAAGTGCCTGGAGGTGTCCCCCCCATTTCCCAGGGGCTCAGATGCCTGTCTCTGGGTCACCCCAGCTCATTGCTGGCTCTGGCAGAGGTCAGGGCCAGCTCCTGTCCTGTGCCAGGCCACCAGTGGTGCTGCTGGGGGTGGCCATGGGCTGGTTTGCCTGCCCTGCTCTCTCACCCCCTCGCTGACAGGCTCCCAGGCATGTGGGCTGCAGTCCCTCTTGGGGGACCTTGCACCGTGCCAAGGGAGCTTTTCTTATCTTCACAGGAACGAAAACCTTTCTGAAATCAAAGTGCTTGGGTGGCTTTGAAGAGTTTCCTCTGGAGATGAAACAAGGCTGTTTGCAAGTGTGAGCAATTGCTGCCCAAGCTGGAGCCCCTGGTGAGGCTGGGCTGCTGCTGAGCTCTGGGCAAGGGCAGTGGGCCTGGGGCTGCCCCAAGATGGGTACTTTGGCCAAAGGAGCCACCCTCCAGGCTGGAACCTCCCCCTCATGCAAAGCCCACCAACACTGAGCTTTTCTAAGTAGTTTCTGAGGGGTGCACACTGGGAATTGTGTGGCATGAAAGGCAACCAACAAAGGAATATGTTTAGAGGATTATGTGGAGATGCTGGAGGTGTTCAAAGGACACCCTGCACTGTAAGGGGCTGCTCAAATCCTCAAGTCCCCAGGACCCACAGGGTCCATCTGGAGGGGAAAAATAAATTCAAGGGCCAGTGCTGCAGACAAGTCTGAAGAAAACCTCCCCTCCTGGAGGAATCCACCCACACTGCTCTGCTTTGGGATGCTGGATGGAGGGTAGATGTGGAGAGGCCAGAGACAATTTTGCTGTGGGGACAGGCAGACATGTGATCTGGGACTTACCAACACAGGCAGTACCTGTCAGCCTGCCCTGGGGAGCAGAGATTTCCTGGGAAGCCAGTGTGCATGTAGATTATTTGTTGTTTGATATTTTCCCTTTAATGCTTTTGTCCTAAAATAAATATACAAAAGTTCAGGGCCCTGCAGGTTGTGTCTGTTGGGGGGAGAAATGGATGGCTGAGTCAGTTATTGCTTCAGAGCAATCGATGCTGTTTGTTTACCAGGATGGGTAAAGTCTGCTCTCCCTGGACACATGTTGCTCACAGTTCCTCAGGAACCTGCCCCAAAGCTGCCTTAGCACCCTGCCCACACAGCCCTGCCTCTTCTCCCTGCCTCCTTCGTGGGTCAGGGTGGCTCCTGGGCTTTAGGGACAGAGGGAATTTGTTAAAGGAGCAGGAGGGGTGAAGATCCACACTGGATCCCAACCTGGGAGGGTGATGCTCAGGCACAAGGGGAAGCAGGATGTGCTGTGTGCTCTGTGCCAGCAGTGTGCCCAGGCACAAGCAGGGAATGATGCTCAGCACGTGCATCCCATCCTGCTGCATCCCAGATCCTCCTGATCCCCACAGCAGCACAGACACCCTGACACATCCATCATCCTCGTGTGCCCCATCCCCAAGTGAAGACCCCAATACAAGGATCCCACACTCCAGGCCTCCAGACATCCTAGCTGAGGCTCATTCCCTCCTTAGGGATGGTTGTATGTGATCAGGGCCACCATGGCCAGGAATGCTGGGGACTGCATCCCTTGTGAGAGAGTCTTGGTTGGCCTTTTCCACATATCCCAGCTCGTCTGCCACTTGTTTAGCACTGCATTCCCCTTGGAGACTCGCTCCAGCACCTCTGGATTTTGCCCTGAAAGAGTGTTGGTTCGAGGGTATTGCAGAGTAAACACAGAGCAGAGGGGACATGCAGCCTCGTCCCCTCAGAGCAAACACAACCCTGCGACCTCCATCCCACCCCTGCAAAGGTCACAGGGGTCCCTCGCTGCCATCACCTCCCCCCAGCCCCTTGCTGGCCCCAGGCCTGTGCCCGTGCTCCTGCCACGTGCCAGCTCCACAGGTAGCACCCCAACCTCCCAGAGAGACTGAGGCATGGCCTCAGTGCACTCCCTGCCCTCTCCATCCATGAGATCCCAGTGCCAGGGCTGCCTCTCCCTGCCCTCCATGTCCACAGGGATCTTGTTCCTACCCTGCTGATGCTCATGGTCCCTCCAACCTCCACCTCCCTTCTCCTTTGCTGCCTCCATTCACTGACCTTGCCTTGGGCTCCCTCTCAGTCTGTCCCTGCCATCTCCTGCCCAATCCAGGCTGAGCCTGAGGACAGCATCCTCTGGTGTCCCTGTGCATGGTCTGTCTGTCCCCACCACAGTCCCTGCACAGCTGCTGACACCCAGCACCCTCCCTGCCATGGTCCCTGCTGTGATGTCCCCTGAGCCCCACAGAACTCGGCTGGCCATGGCTCCCTGATCTGTGTCTGTCCTTCCAAGGAGCAGGGATGAGGGAAACCCTCTCTCCGTACCCAGAGCAGCTCCTGTCCTGCCGTGCCCAGCCCAGCCTCCACGGGCAAGTTCCAGCCTGAGCTGAGGTTTTTGCTGCTGTGTGACCCATCCCCCGTGTCAGTCATGCTGGGCAGGGCAGGTCTGATCTGGTCTCCTCTGCCTGAGTTTCCTCCTGCCTCCCTCAGACTGCAGGATCTTGTGGGGAGAGGTCACGGCTGCCCAGCCGACAGCTCCTGCTGGGAGGATGTGGAAATCTCTCCCTCCACCAGCGCCTGCTTGCTTGTCCCCAGGGCTGGACCATCCCCCAGCAGCAGCTGGAGGTGGGTTTGCAAGCAGGAGACGGTTGGACCCTAACAAAGGCAGGAAATGGGTGTCATTCTCCTTTCGGAGGAGGTGGGAATAGCAGATCCCCAGAGGAGGCGAGGCCAGCTCAGAAAGCAGCAGTGATGTGAGAGATTCAGCTCATTGCTTGCAAAACTGGGCTTCCTGAGAGCTTCCCTCTTCCTGCTCCTCTCCAGCCTCTCCCCCCTTTGGGCCACCTCTGCCAGACCTTCCAGCAGCCCCAGCACTGGCAGGACATGAACCACCAGTGTCCCAGCCAGGGTGCTGTTCCTAGACCTGCACCCTGACAGGTCAGGGGGTGCCCAGGTTGGGGGGCAGCCAGGGGGGCCAGAGGACCTGAATGACCTGATTTAGTGGGTGGCATCCCTGCCCATGGCAGGGGTTTGGAATGAGATGGGCTTTAAGGTCACTTCCAGCCCAAACCATTCAGTGATTCTATGATTCTATGACCTCACACCCCATGCACAGAACCACTCGCTGCTTCCTGCCCAGGATCCCCCATGCTGAGCCCCATGAACAAGAATTTGAGTATTTAAAGGAATAAAGAGAGTGCCAGAGGCAGGGGATGGGAGAGAGGCCACCACAGCCCAAGTCCCTGGCATGGGACTGGGAACAGCAGGAGCTTCCCCTTGGGGGTGACTCACAGCCTGGGGAAGCTGAGCATCCCACAGGCTTCTAACAGTCCCTGGGAAGCTCCTCTCAAGTCTAAATCCCAAGATCAGCTTGGGCACTGAGCATCAAAGCTCAATCTGCCATCAGGGTTTCATCTGGGGGGCTCTGCTGCTGCTTCTTCTTGAAGAGATGTCTGGTGCTGCAGAGGATGGGTGGAGATGGGAGAAACCTTCCTGCTCTCTGCACAGGTCTGTCTGAACCCCGAGGCAAGAGATTGATTAATCATTGCTTGAATAATTGCAGGGCACTGCAGGCAATCTGTTCCCAATGGCCTGTGAAGGGAAGGGATGAGGTGGAGGACTGGGCCAGGGGAGGTCACTCACCCCAGCCCATCAGTGCCTCAGCCTCAGAGCTGCTCCCAGATGCTGGATTAAAGGGTTTCTTTTTTAAAGAGAGATCTAATCTGTTGACAAAAGCTGCAGCAGTGCTGTGAGCCCATCATCTCCCTGAGAAAAGCTCTTCCAGCCTTCAAATGCTTTCACCACTTGGATACTGGATTTCAATTCAAGGCTGAATCTGCCTCTCTTCAGCTCCAGCCCTCTTGGTACACCTTGCTGTGGGATTTAAGGGTCTCCCACTATCTTTTCCACGTGGGAGGACAGGTATTCAGATCACCTGATAACATACTTTTTAGCAAGCATCACATCATGAGGCCTGGCTTTCCAGCCTGTGATCGGTCTGTGGTGCTCTGGCAAGCTCTCCTGATATTTCCCTGACATCCCCTTGGTGTGGGTGCCAAAACCAGTGCTCCAGCAGCGAGTTAGTCACTAACTTTCTCCTTTCAGACCCCCGCAGAGGGACATACCAGGTGCCTTTTGGGGTACCTGTTCACACTGATCCTTAATTACTCTTCCATGGACAAATCTGCGTCACTGGATGAGGCAGATATTCCTGAGAGGGCTTTAAATGAGCTCCCTTGGTTGCTGGTTAACAGCCAGTGTTCCTCTCTCCAGCCTGTATAGACATGCCTGGAGTCATTGCTTTCCAAGATCCAGCCCGCAGGCTTAAAATCCAAACTTCATTTCCAGATATATTCCCATGTTTATCTGCATCCAGATACACCCTGCCCATTTCACCAGCTGTTTCAGCCTGAAACCATCCCCTTCCCTTTCTATCTCATCACTCTGGGTGTCATTTTCAAGCTTTCCCAGCAAAGATTTCATATCTTCATCTCCATCATTGATAAAAATGTTTAATAGCAGTGGACGAAGACCAGGGCCCCGGGGGAGGGAGGTGGAAATAGTGCTACTTACTGATATCTCCCCATTAGCAGCTCCTCTAAGATCTGCCAGGGAAGCATTTTTAATCCATCTAATATGTGCCCTGTTAATTCCTTATAATGCAAGTTTTAATCAAAATGTCAGGTGGAAGTAAGTCAAATGCCTTGGAGAGATCCGAGTGTGCTGTATCAACACAACTGCCTCTCTCAACCAGCCCGGCAATCCTGTCAGGGAGAGACAACAGGTCTGTGTGACAAGCCCTGCTGTCCGTGCCACCACGCTGGCTGCAGCTCCTGAGCCTGGGGACATCCCATCACCACCTGGTCCTCGACCCAGGGATCCATCTGTGGACCTAAAACCCACCAGAGAGCAGCAACCCCCCTCCCCGAGCAATGCCCTCAGCATCTTCTCCAAGCCCATACCCACATCTCATAATTATTCTGGGGATGGTGGTCCCTGAAGGGGATTGAAGGGGATGAGCCTTCAAGGCTGGATGAGGAGGTCTGAGATGCTCAACCCCAAGGATCCATCCCAGGAAGAGCTTCCAGCGTGGCGATGGTGGAGCCCATGCAGCCCTGAGGGACAGAGGACAGTGGTCCCTGAGGAAGAGGAGGAACTTTCAAGAGCAGACAAGGAGGTCCAAGATGCTCAGCCCCAGTATCCATCCCAGCAGGAACTTCCAGTGTGGCAATAGTGGAGACCATGTGACCCTGAGGGACAAGGGATAGTGTTCCCTGAGGAAGGGGATGAGCTTCCAAGGCTGGACGAGGAGGTCTGAGATGCTCAGGCCCAGTATCCATCCCAGGAGGAGCTTCCAGCGTGGCAATGGTGAGCCCATGCAGCCCTGAGGGACAGGGGATGAACTTTCTAGAGTAGACAAGGAGGTCTGAGATGCTCAGCCCCAATGTCCATCCCAGGAGGAGTTCCAGTGTGGCAATGTGGCCCATGTGGCCCTGAGGGACAGGGGATGGTAGTCCTTGAGGAAGGGTGGATGAAGGGGTCTGAGATGCTCAGCCCCAGGGATCCATCCCGGTAAGAGCTTCCAGTGTGGCAATGGTGGAGCCCATACAGCCTTGAGGGACAAGGGATGGTGGTCCCTGGGGAAGGGGATGAACTTTCAAGGCTCAACAAGGAGGTCCAAGATACTTGGCCCCAATGTCCATCCCAGAAAAAGCTTCCAGTGTGGCAGTGGTGGAGACCATGTGGCCCTGAGGGACAAAGGATGGTGGTCCCTGAGGAAGGGGATGAGCTTTCAAGGCTGGACGAGGAAGTCTGAGGTGCTCAGCCCCAATATCCATCCCAGGAGGAGCTTCCAGACTGTCAGTGGTGGAGCCCATGTGGCCCTGGGACATGAGGTGGGCTGAGGGTTGTGGGAGGACCAGAGCTCAGGGGCTTCCCTGGCTTGCAGGATCTTTTATCCTCCGTCACCACGAAGCCGGGCCAGATCTGCCTTTGCAGCAGCCCACAGAAGCTGCCTCTGTTGTCTTATTTTTGTTATTTTTGAGAGGATATTTTAGCGCCGAGCACATTCCCTCCTGTTGCCATGGCAGCCGTGACAGGGGTTATATACCGTGAGAAAAATACCAAAATTAATGAGTGAGTGAAAGAGCAGCCAAGAGAAAAACAAGGTTAAAAAAAGAGTTAAAACAGTAATAAAAACAATCTCCCAATAATTCGGCAGTGAGCGTCCCACAGGCAAGACAGGCAGTGAACATCCGAGCCCTCCAGCCCTTCCATCGATCCCAACGCGGGCTTGGTCGCCCGTATCCCATGGCCAGAGCATCCCTGTGATCCGAGGGATGTGCTGCTCCCTCAGTATCCCACTCCCACTCCGGATGGGGCTGAACCCGCCCGGCTCCTTCCCCCGCAAACCCGCAGCCCTTCCTGAGGCGGGAGGCGTGCGGGGGAGAAGTCCTTTAATGTGCTCATTTCCTTGCATTTGGGTTTTGAGGATCTTTTTGTTTTTAATTGTAGAAACAAGCGAATTGTCAGAACATCTGTGTTATTAGCATTTGCTGCCCAAATCCGAGCTGCTGCTTCTCCTGCAGAGCCCAGAGCTGATGAGAGAGAGAACAGAGGAGCCTTTGAACTCCTTGCAGCAGACGGCAGCCAGGTTGCTGCGTGTGTGTGTTGGGGAGGGGGTATTTATTCTCTTGTAAGGTTCATTTGCTCTCCGTGTTTCCCTTTCTTCTCGCTTTCCCAGAGATTTAGCTGGATGCTCTTCCCTTGCAGGCTTTGTTCTTCTGACAAGGCCCCACTGGCACCACGAAGCTGCTGTCGCTGGGTGATGCCAGAGCATCCCAGCACAGGGTACCCATGGCACGGGGCAAGGCAGAGCCTCCAGCAGCAGCTCTGGGGGTGGTGGCACTGCCAGCACCAGGACAGACAGGTGGGAAGGGTCTGGAGGGCCTCATGAAATAACTCTGCAGCCAAAGCTGCAGTTTGATGGTTTCTTTTTGCTCAGACTGGCTCTGCTTTCTGGGAAATGATGAAGACAAGGTGAGGATGGGTGACTCATCCTGTGACTGTTACATAGCAGGAAGAAATTCTTCCCTGTGAGGGGGTGAGGCCCTGGCACAGGTTGCCCAGAGAAGCTGTGGATGCTCCATCCCTGGAAGTGTCCATGGCCAAGCTGGATGGGGCTTGGAGCAACCTGGGCTAGTGGAAGGTGTCCCTGCCCATGGCAGGGGGTGGAATGAGATGTCTTTAAGGTCCTGTCCAAAAACCATTTTTTATTCTATGCTAACACCCAGGAGAAGGAAGTGCAGGGAATGGCAGTGCCTGTATCAGGCTTTTTGTGCTGTCAGAGGGCAAGGAGCACCCTGGCACTCTGGGAGGGGCCTGGCTGCTTTCAAAGGCAGTAGGGTGGAAGAGGAAGGTAGAGACAGACAAGGCAGCCCTGGGCTGCCAGCTCACCACTGGCCTGGACACAGCTCCCCACCAGCTCCCCAGGTCACTGGCACTGCAGAGGGCTCTGCCAGAGAACACATCTGGGCTGCACACAGGTGGTTCCTGATGCCAGGACACTTTTCCCCTCACCTTTGTAGAACCTGGATCTGCCCCTCAGAAGCATAAATGTGCCTGTGCAGAGGCTGAAGGTGTCAGGCACTGGTGCCCCACAAACAGGCGGCATCCAGTGATCTGTGCGCGTGCCCAGGGCACTCCCTGCACAGCTGCCTCCCGCCTGCCCCGTGACTCTTGTGAAATAGAAACCTTTGGTCCCCAGCAATCTTTGAAGTTTGCCATCCCTGCTCCACAGGCAGCCTTGGATCAACAGGGTCACTCCTCAGTTCCTCCCATTGCTCCAGCTCTCTGTCCCTCCAAGGAGTGTTGCCAGTGACTGATACATCAAATCTCACGTTGTCTCCAGAGATTTTAATTCCCTCTCTCTGCCCAGATCCCCAGCTCACTCTGTATCAGCAGGGCAAACCCTGACAAACCCCACAGCTCCTTTCCCTGCCCCAAAGGTGGGCTTTGACCTTCCCTGGGTTCTCACTTCACATCTTCTGCTAAATCGGCTTCATGAGAATTGACACTCTGAAAAAAACCCAACACACGGACGGAGAAGCCGACATCTCTGCAGGAGCAGAAAGTCTGGGAGGAGAGCTGTGTTTTCCATCCCGAGGGGATGACTCTCCAGCCCCTTTTTTCTGCTCAGCGAGACGAAGCCTTGACAAGGGCTGAGCTCTCTTGTTGCTGGGGAAAAAAAAAAACAAACGGGGCGATTCGGGGGGGTGGGGGGGTGGGGAAGCAGTGCAATTTGGGGGAAAAGCGGCGTGATCTGGGCTGAGATGGAGCCAGGCTCCTCCGAGCAGGCGGGCGCAGCCTCTAGATGGTGCAGTGATGCAGCCGAGCTGAGCATGTGTGCGGCGAAGGGAGCTGCGCAACAGGTTGGCGTAGCTCAGCGGGAAGCAACGCTCCCATCCCCGCGCTGCGGCGGAGCGGAAAGGACTTTCCAGCATCCTGGCGAGAAATCTGCACTGCAACGGCCCGGGAAAGTGGGTGCTGCTCGGTGAGAGGCTCCACGGGGTGCCTGACCCTCGCAGGGTGCTGAGAGCCACCGCGGCATCCCCCTGGGAGAGCGCTGAGGCCTCTGGCGGGGCCAGGCTGCAGCTCTCGCCGGCAAAGGGAGCACGGCCGCTCCTTGCAGGAACACAGGGGCAGTGGAGGCATCCAGGGAAAAGGCACCCCTGGAACACGCTGTCCCCAAGCCCCCGGGGACTTTGCTTGCCCAGCTGAGGCAGAACAGCTTGTGAAGGCACCACAAGGGCACTGGGAGCTCGCGGGTGCTTTTGGGAGTCGCAGGTGTCCCTACACCCTGCAATAAAACCATGATTCACCGAGGTGTGACGGGAGGGGACAGCCGCCGCTCCGGGCCCCACCACCTCCGGGAGGCGAGGTTTGCAGCCTGTCACCAGCCCTGCTGGGCTGGGGGGTCCCGCTGACCTCGCTGCCCCGGAGGGACCCTCCCCACAGCACTGCCCGCCGGGTCCCTGTCCCCGCGGCGGGGCACGGGCTGTGAAGCGCCGGCTGGAAGAATAAAAGAGTGAATTAATTATTAAGAGCACCGAGAGCGGAGTGAAAGGGGAGACCCGAGCCACACGCGTGCGGGCGAGGAGCGGAGGGGTCGCCGGGGTGAGGGCGTTTGGGGGGCTGCGAGGACTCCACGGCCACGGGGCTGGGCGCGGTGCTGGCAGCCCGGAGGCGGACGGCTCTGCCCGGCAGCCGGTGCCCGCTCGTCCCGGCAGCCCGGCCGCGCTCGGGATCTGATAAGGAGCCGGAGCTCCACCTCCCCATGGTGGCGGCGAGAGGCGGAGGCATCGGCGGGCGGGGGGGGGAAGGGGCCGTGCCTGCGCTGCGCTTCCCCTGCACATCCTCACACACACCGAGGGACGGAGGCGGGCACGGACCGAGCTGCCCAGCGGGGCTGCCTCCAGCCTGAGCCGCCGCTCCGCCGGAGGAGCCGCAGCCCCGGCCGGGGGAGGGGGGCGGTTCCCACGGAACATTTATATATTTTTTGCCCCCCCCTCCCCTTTTTTTTTTCTTTTTCTTTTTTTTTTTTTTAATTTTTTTACATTTGGTTTTCATCCGTGGATAACGCTCGAGAGGAGCCGGGGGGGTGGGGGGAGCCCGGTCCCCGCGGGCAGGAGGCGATGGAGACGCCGCGGGACCAGCGCACAGGGGCTCGGCACGAAGCGCAGCGCCGGCACCATCCAAGTAAGAGCTGCGGCGGGGCCGGGACCCCCGCCCGCGGCGGGGGAGAACCGCGAGGGGGGGGGGGGTTGTTGCGGGATGCCCCGCCGCTGTGCGGGAGCGCGGGGCCGGGCGGCGGCGGGAGCGGCGCTGGCGAGCATCCCGCTCCCGAGCATCCCGCATCCCTCCGCGCCGGGCTGCGCGGGGCTCCGCGGGCAGCGCGGCGGCTCCCGCTTGTCCCCCGGTCCCGCCCGGCGCTGCCACTTGTTGTGCGGCGCGGAGCGGGGCGAGCCCCGCGCAGGGCAGGGCGGGCGGCGCGGGGTGGTTGCGGGAAGGCGGCTGTGCCGGGGTGCGCGCGTGGTTCCGTGTGTTTATTTTTCGCCTTTGGGGCGGCCCTGGGTGTGTGTCCCCCGTCCAGCCCTGGGCGTGTGTCCCCCGTCCAGCCCTGGGTGTGTGCGCCCGCGGGCTGCGCGGGTGCGTGGGAGCGAGAGAAGTTGCGGGTGAGCTGGGAGCCGGCTGGGAGCGGGGCTGTGCGTGTGGGTGTGCGAGAGGAGCGGGGTGCGGGGGGCCGGTGGGTGCCCGTGCCCGTGGTGGGGTGTCTGCGTGGGTGTGCGTGTGCCACCGGGATGCGGGTGCGGGAGTGGGGTGCGTGTGTGTGTGTGTGCGGGGAGCGGGGCGTGCGGTGCTGTGTGTGTGCCCGGCGCGGGCTGTGCGTGCCGGTGAGTGTGTCAGCGGGCTGTGCGTGCCTGCGCCTCGGAGAATCCCTATTTCCCTGTACGCGACGCTGAGCGCGAAGCCGGTGCCGGGAGAGCGGCTCCCGTGGTTTTTCCGCGTGTGCGTGTCTGTGTGTGCGTCCGTGTGTATGTGCGGCGTGTCTGTGCGTGTGTGTCCGTGCGTGTGCGGTGTGTCCGTGTGTGTGCGTGTCAGCGGGGCTGGCGGAGGCGCCTCCCGCTCACCCCCCGGGGCTCCGCTCCGCTCCGTGCCCGCAGCCGGAGCCGGCGGCTGCGGGAGCCTCAGCCCGGGCAGCTCCGCGGGGACGCCGGAGCTTCGGCCGCGGCGGCCGGGAGAGGAGCCCGGCCTCCATCCACCCTCCCGGCCGGCGGGACCGGCGGCAGCGGCTCCCCTGGAGCCCTGCGAGGCCGGGGGTACCTTCTCCCCCCTCCTCAAGGCGCCTTCACCCCTCCGGGCTGCATCCCTGGAGCGGAGCCGCTCCCGCTGTTCCCAGCTCCCTGCGGCCCTGCCGGGGTGTTTCAGGCCCCGCGACATTTTTGTCTTCCCCCAGGGCCCCCCTCCAGCCGGGGTGGTGGG
The DNA here is from genome assembly GCF_003945725.1 of Corapipo altera. NCBI lineage: Eukaryota > Metazoa > Chordata > Aves > Passeriformes > Pipridae > Corapipo > Corapipo altera. Next base: position 553,770 of record NW_020885016.1, on the reverse strand, counting down.
TGGGACGGTGGCAGGAGGGGATAGGAGACCGGAGGGGCTGTGGAGGACCCCTGGGTAGGAGGATGGAGGCTGCCACCCTAGAGAGGCTCTGACAGGTCTCTGCCTCGCTGGCTGCCAGAGTTGGAAAGATGTGGAGAAGGCGGCAGTAGGAGGAAGGGCCCTGTGCTTTGCCTGCTTTTCATCGCTGCACAGCTCCTAGAGATGATTTTGGGGTAAAGCTGTTGACAAGCCAGTGGGGTTCCTCGCGGGGTGCTCCGGCTCGGGCCCAGCCTGCAGAAATGCTGAGCAGCCGCAGTGGCAGCCGGAGCTGGAGGAAATCCTGGGATGTGCCTCAAAATACCCAGGATTCAGCCCATCCTTGCCTTCGGTGCAGGGCTGACCATCAGTGGCCGTTTCGGCGGATAACACGATCCCCGATCTCAGCGCGGAGCCGATGGAGCCGCGATGAGCTGATGAGCCTTTGCTGCTTGCTGGGATGTTGCTCCAGCTCCGAGTGTCAGAGCAGAGCTGTGAGGGGGGGGGGGGGGCCCGGGGGGGGATTAGTACTTGTGTGCTCAGTACAGGGTTTGGACAGACTTGTAAGCCATGGCTCCGAGCCACGCAATCAGCCGTTGGGAGCAATAAGAGGGTGGACTTTGGTGCCCATTCCCGAAGCGGTGCTGCCTTCCGTGGAACGGGGCCAAGAGGCTGTGGGAATCACAGGGAGCACAGGCTTGTTCAAGCAGTTGCTTAAATTCTCGGTGCTTTATAACCTCTCTCTCATTAGGGCTTGTTTTTTTTGGTGGGGATGGCTGAATTCTGTCGGATTTTGCATGCCACTGTCCTCCGAGAGCTTCCCAGTCATGCATTAAGCAGCGTGACTAACGCCTCTCTCATGTGGTTCAGTCTCTCTCACACTCTCCCCGTAGGGAGAATTATGTGTGCGGAGGAATAGTTGTTTTGGGAGGAGTTTTTATTTTTAAGTGCTCTGTGCTCTGCCAGCAGGTTGGTGAAAAGGTGCCTGGCACCGAAGAAGAAAGTGTGGGATGGTCCTTAGATCCCATGGGAAAATAGCCTGATGCCTTGGACTGGCCCCTGGGAAGCCTCTGTCTCCTGCACAGACGTGCTTTTCCCCGGTGGAGGAGGCTTCCTCCTCCTCCTCCTCCTCACGCCCAGCTCTGGGCTCTCACGTCTGCGCTGTGTCATTTGCACCCCTGGGTGCTGAGCAGGATTCCTCACCCCGCCGAGCCCGGGGCCCCTCGTGCCTGCCGGCAGTCCTGCTCAGGTTCCCAGGCCCTCTCCTCCTCCAGCCTCCCTGCTTTGGAGGGTTCCTTCACCTGCAGGAACGAGGCTTGGGTTCAGACTCCAGCCCCATTTTTGAAGCAGAAAGCGTGGGTGCTCGGCACCTTTGGGTGACACCCTTCCTCCTCCAGGCTGGCACAGGGCTCCTGGCATTTCCAGCTCCTGGGCCCTCCCTCCTTGCTCACTCAGAGCTGTGTGAGACATAACACTGCGTTGAGACTTTCCCCTTTACCTGCGATCTTTCACCTCACACCAGGGCTTAGTCAGGACGGGCGCTACGTCATCGACAGCCACGGCCCAGCCCAGGGCAAACAACCTTGTACAAACAGGCTGCTGGTGGGTGCAGGTGCCTCTCCCGGCAGGGCAATCCTCTGGGAGCCCCTTCCCAACAGCTGGAGCTGCCCATCTCCCCTGTCCTCACTGCACAGCCACCTCCAAAGGGCGCACGGGGGACGAGGCTCACCCCACAGAGGCAGGTGGACGCGGCGGGGTCTGGTGTGAGTGCCCTCCTTGGGTGTGGGCAGACACAAGTGTCACCCAGCCGGGCTGTGCACGCACACACAAGTGCTCCCACACGGGGTGACATCATGCAGACACACACCTGGCGGGGACAGGGACATGCGCACACGCGGCCCCCGCGCTGGCACACGCGTGGCACAGCGCACACACGTGCGCTGGGTGCAGGGACACGGACCCACGGCTGGTGCACAGCCCCGGCGCGGGCACTGATGTGCTCCTTGCCATGTGTGTGCACACCCTGCGAGTGCACACGTGTCACATGCTTGGATTTCCCTACAGGCACAGCCGTGCTCTGGGTGGGTGCACAGCCCCCGAATCCTCCCAGTACACACACACACATGTACACACATGTGTGCACGTAACACACATTGCCTGTGGTGGCGCGGAGATGTGTTGTGTTTCTGCTCAGCTTCTTACCTCCTCCATCCTCAGCCAGGTCCAGGCAAGGAAGAGCTCTTTCTCTCCTCTTCCTTTCCCCCTGGAGACATAAATCCCAGGAACCACAGCAGCGCTGGGGCGGAGAGTTCTGCATGGCCTCAGCCAGGCGGGAATGGCTCTTCTCTGCTCAAAGGATGTGGCAGGACAAGGGAGCAGAGTCAAGCTCAGCTGCAGGAACATCGTTTTATCTCCAGACAGAGAGATGTATTTTCACCTGAGGAGGGAGAGCTCCTCTCTTCCGTGTTACTCATCCATGGGGAAGCCGAGGGGTGGAGGGACCAGGAGCTGCTGCCTTGTGGGAAGCACCAACGTGGACAGTGCAGGATGCTCCACTTGTTGGTGATCTGTACAATGCCAGGTAACCAGCAATTGGGCACTTTCTGTGTGGCACCATGGAGCACTCCCCCACCCCACAGACTAAGTGCAGAGTGTGGAGAGGGGGAGTGATGGGAGCAGGGAGAGAGAGTTGATGCTGTGGGGCCTTGGCAGATGTTTGTGGCTGTTGATTTTAGGACACCCAACCCCTGTGTTTTCAGGTGCTGGTGAGCTGAGCTGCATCTCTTGATGCTCACAGCTCAGCCAAAGCTGTGTGGATGCACCTGGACCCTGGAGTAGTAAGATGTGTTCCCAGAACGGAAAGCAGGGAATGGGAAAGCTGGTGGCCAAACACAGCACCAGGCAGGGGCTTGGTGACAGGGCATGTGGTTTGGCCCAGGTCTGTGGGGCTGGTGGTGCCTGGCACTGCCTGGGCAGTGTGTGGGTACGGGAGGAGGTTGCAGTGTCGGGGTGCCTGCAGTGCAGCTGGTGTCTCTGCAATGCAGGGGGGCAGCACGGGGTGGGCACCAGCACGGGGTGGGCACCCAGTGCCTGCGTGCAGCGTCCCAGACTGGAGTGGGAGGGAATGGGAAGGAACAGTGTGTCTGCAGTGAGCGAAGGGAACAGGATCTGCTGGCGCAGGGTGTGGGGTTGCCTAGTGACTGTGCAGCGAGGGGAGATGCTGTGCCTGCCGTTGCAGTGTGCCGGGGCTGTGCAGTGCCGCTGCTCCGGGGGCTGCCCGTGTGGGCTGCCTGCACTGCAGCACACAGTGGGCAGGGGGTCTGTGTCCCTCTGATTCCAGGGGCACAGAGGGGTGGCAGTGCCCTGTGTGCAGTGCAGGGTGGATGATGCGTGGGGCTCCTGCATCCCTGCAGTGCTGAGTGGGTGGTGCCTTCGTGCCTCGCAGTGCGAGGCTGGCAGTGCCGGCAGTGCAGCGAGGGCAGCGCTGCTCTGTCCCTGCCATGGCAGTGCCCAGTGTCCCTGCAGTGAGGGATGGGTGGCAGTCCTGCAGTGCCCCATGTCCCTGCAGTGATGGAGGGGTGCTGTTCCTGCAGTGCAGACAGTGCCCTGCATCCCTGCAGTGCTGGAGGGGTGGCAGCCCTGCAGTGCCCCATGTCCCTGCAGTGCCGGGTGGGTGGCAGCCCTCCATTCCTGCCGTGTCCTGTGTCCCTGCAGTGATGGATGGGTGCTGTTCCTGCAGTGCAGGCAGTGCCCTGAATACCTGCACTGATGGCTGGGAGGTAACTGTATCCTAGTAGTGCCCCATGTCCCTGCAGTGCCAAATGTGTGGCAGTCCTGCATCCCAGCAGTGTCCCCTGTCCCTGCATCCCTGGATGGGTGGCAGCCCTGCATCCCTTCAGTGTCCCACGTCCCTGCAGTGATGGAGGGGTGGCAGTCCTGCACCCCAGCAGTGCCCCGTGTCCCTGCAGTGCCGGGTGGGTGTCAGCCCTGCATCCCTGCAGAGCAGGCAGAGCTCCCCGTTCGGTGCTCCCCTTTCTGCGGGGCTGGCAGCTGCGTGCAGTGCCTGTGTGTCCCTGCCGTGCATGGCAGGCAGTGCCCCTGTGCTGGTGGCACACAATGCTCCTGTGTTTGGGTGGTGAGAAGCTGTCTCTGAGCCTGGCCGGCTCCCATCGGGTTGCTGGCAGCAGGCTGCCTGCAGTCCACCCTGTTAGTGTGCCTCGTTGGGTCTAATTACAGTTTGTGTGGTGACGAAGAGGGTGGACAGTGGCAGGAGTGGCTTCCTGTCCCTTGCAGGAAGCCAGGGCTGAGGTTTCAGTGACTGGGTTGCTCACCCCAGCAGGGCGGTGCAGGAACTTTGCAAGGTGGGATCGGTCCTTCAGGGCACTGGATGGTGGAGGCTGCCAGGAGCCCACGGCTGGGCCAGCCCCTGCAGCCCCTTCCCTCAGGGGGGTGTGTCAGGACCATGTGCAGTCCCACATGGCACAGCGGGTGCACCCAGAAGGATGTGCCAGGGAAGTGGGCTGGGGCGGAGCGATCCCTAACCTCCGGTTATCTGTGTCTCCTCCAGCTCCCCTGCAGCGCAGGATGAACCCACTGGCATCCTGCCTGGGCCTGTGGCTCCTCTTCCAGCTCCCTGCCCTGGTCTCTGGGACACGTGTGCTCTACAAAGTGCAGGAGGAACAACCCCCCAACACCCTCATAGGGAGCCTGGCCTCTGACTACGGCTTGCCGGATGTGGGGCACCTCTACAAGCTGGAAGTGGGGGCCCCGTACCTGCGTGTGGATGGCAAGACTGGGGACATCTACACCACAGAGACCTCCATCGACCGGGAGAGCTTGCGTGAGTGCCAGCATCTCCTGCCTGGAGAGCCCTGCTTCCTGGAGTTCGAAGTGTCCATCACTGACCTGGTGCAGACCGGCGGCCCCCGCCTGCTCGAGGGGCAGATAGAGGTGCTCGATATCAATGACAACACCCCCAACTTCGCCTCGCCCGTCCTCACCCTCTCCATCCCCGAAAACACCAACATTGGGACGCTCTTCCCCATCCCCCTGGCCATGGACCGGGACTCGGGCCCCAACGGTGTTGCCTCCTACGAGCTGACGGCTGGTCCGGAGGCGCAGGAGCTCTTTGGGCTGCAGGTGGCCGAGGATCAGGACGAGAAGCAGCCGCAGCTGATCGTCATGGGGAACCTGGACCGGGAGCAGTGGGACTCCTACGACCTGACCATCAAGGTGCAGGATGGGGGCAACCCCCCGCGGGCCAGCAGTGCCCTGCTCCGCATCACCATCCTGGACATGAACGACAACGCGCCCAAGTTCGAGAAGGCCCTGTACGAGGCAGAGCTCTCTGAAAACAGCCCCGTGGGGCACTCTGTCCTCCAGGTGAGTGTGGGGGCTTTCTTCTCCTCCCCAGCTCCCCTCCTACCTGCCTGCAGCAGGGACAACGTGGGGAGCATCATGGCTGCTCATTGCCATGGGGAGGAGGGAGGGATGGATGGAGGAGCCCACAGTGTCACCCCAGGGCCAGCGGGCAGGCAGGTCCCTGGGATGTCACATCTGCTCAAAAGAGGTTGGAGAGGATGTGCAGGAGGGCACAGCCGGAGCGGGGGCTGCAGGACGTGGCCGAGGGACAGCAGCAGGGCTGGTGGGTGTGTGGGAGCAGGGAGCTGGGTTACTGGGAGGGCTGGGACCCGAGGTCCACAAGGAGTCTGGCTTCAGGCCAGACCGGTCTCAATGCTGCCTGCAGACAAGACATAGACTCTTTCATAAGTTGCATTCCCTTGGTTGCTCCGTGGAAACTCAGGCTCGCACAGGAGGTGGGGGGCAGGCAGCATCCCTGCTGCCCATCCTGGGGGAGCTGCCCATGGCTCTGCAGGTGCCTTACTGTCTGCAGGGAGTGGGGGCTCTGCCCTGCCTCAGACAGTGGTGCAAACCGGCCCAGGGAGCCCAGGGGGTGGATCTTGGTGGATTTGGCTTGGAGGGGGCATTGAGATGATAGTAGTCGACATCTGTTTATCTGCAGCTGCCATCTTAATAAGCGGAGCACGGCCAGCTCTCATCTGCCTGCTAATTCTGATGTGAATTTTTTAAGAATTCATTTTTCACTGTTAAGAGAATGGAAGTTGGAAGCAGATAAGGGAGCTGCATGGCCTGGAGGAGAATGGGCTGAGACGCCGCTGCTGCCATTGCTCAGCTTTTATCTTTCAGGGGGAAAATGACTTCCGCCTGTTTTGTGAGTGGAGGTAAAAGGTGGAATTTACATTTAACAACTTTCGTTCTCCATCCAAATCTGCTGAGCAAGATAACGGTGGAGCAGCAAATGGTGCAGAGAAGAGGCTGCTCAGAGAGCCGATTAGGGAGGCAAATGTTAGACAAACCTCATCTTCTTTAGAAAGCAAATAATAGGCGTAGAGGCAGGTTTATGGGAATGCAGAGCCCCTGACGGGCAGGCAGGGATGGACGGTGCTGTGCAGAGCTTAAACAGCCCCAGTTCCTGTCGGCTGCATCCCTGGATGCCGGGATGGATCTGCTGCAGCTCCACACGTTGTTGCCTCCCTCCTCATCCTCACCTCAGCCAGGCAGCTGCTTGAGCCCCTCCTTGGGGGCACAGCTGGAGAGGTCCCTCCCCACTGCTGGCTGGGTCTCAGCGGCATAGTTCCCAAGGATTCCCTGCGTGCAGGAGCCGGCCGGGAGGGGAGCCCAGCCAACCGGCCCAGCCGGTTTCTCCGGAAGAGCAAGGCAAAGCCTCCGTGCCGGAGGGCGGCTCCCAGCTGCTCTGCTGGTCCCAGGCTCTTTGCCCCATAGTCCTTGGCCCCAGAAGAGGAAATCCTGGTTTTTCCCCTCTGGCTGTCCCCAGGGAAGGCTGTGGTGGTTTGTGGAGGGGCTCACTCCACCAGGCCCTCCTGCTCACCGCGTATCCCTCTGTCCCACAGGTGAAAGCCAACGACTCGGACCAGGGTGCCAACGCCGAAATCGACTACTCCTTCCACCAGGCCTCGGACGTGGTGCGGCGGCTGCTGCGCCTGGACCGCGCCACGGGGCTCATCACCGTGCAGGGGCCCATCGACCGCGAGGACATCGGCACCCTCAGGTTCTCTGTCATGGCCAAGGACAAGGGCGCCAACCCCACGAGTGCCCGCACCCAGGTGGTGATCACCGTCAAGGACATGAATGACAACGCGCCCTCCATAGAGATCCGAGGCATAGGGCTGGTCACTCACCAGGATGGCATGGCCAACATCTCAGAGGACGTGCCAGTAGAGACAGCGGTGGCTCTGGTGCAGGTGTCCGACCGAGATGAGGGTGAAAACGCTGTGGTGACCTGCGTAGTGGCTGGTGACGTCCCGTTCCAGCTGCGGCAGGCCAGCGAGACGGCGAGTGACAGCAAGAAGAAGTACTTCCTACAGACCACCACACCGCTGGACTACGAGTCAGTGAAGGAGTACACTATTGAGATTGTGGCGGTGGACTCGGGGAACCCACCCCTCTCCAGCACTAACTCCTTGAAGGTGCAGGTGGTGGACGTGAATGACAACGCTCCCGTCTTCAGCCAGAGCTTCACCGAGGTGGCCTTCCCTGAGAACAACGAGCCCGATGACCTGGTGATGGAGGTCAGTGCCACCGATGCTGACAGTGGCTCCAACGCCAAGCTGGTTTATTCCCTGGTGACAGACCCTGCCTCCAAGGGCTCCTTCACCATTGACCCCGACTCTGGGGAGATCCGGGTGAAGGCAGTGCTGGACCGAGAGCAGCGGGAACGCTACGAGTTTGCGGTGGTGGCGACAGATAAGGGCAGCCCCAGCAAGACGGGCACAGCGACTGTGGCCATCAACGTCATGGACAGGAATGACAATGACCCCAAGTTCATGCTGAGCGGCTACAACTTCTCGGTGATGGAGAACATGCCGCCCCTCAGCCCTGTGGGCATGGTGACAGTGATCGATGCTGACAAAGGAGAAAATGCCCGTATCCAGTTGTCAGTGGAGCAAGACAATGGGGATTTTGTCATCCAAAATGGCACTGGCACCATCCTCTCCAGCATCTCCTTTGACCGGGAGCAGCAGAGCACTTATACATTCCGACTCAAGGCAGTGGACGGTGGGGATCCTCCCAGGTCTGCCTATGTGGGAGTGACCATCAACGTCTTGGATGAGAATGATAATGCCCCCTTCATCACTTCACCCTCCAATGCCACCTACAAACACATCCTGCCCCACACCAGCCCCGGCCAGCAGGTGAGCAAGGTCAAGGCAGAGGACATTGACTCTGGCGTCAACGCGGAGCTGATCTACAGCATCACAGGAGGCAACCCCTTTGAGCTCTTCCAGATCTCCCCGCAGAGCGGAGACATCACCCTGGAGAAAGAGATCCTGCGCAAGCACCACGGCCTGCACCGCTTGGTCGTGCGCGTCAACGACAAGGGCAAACCCTCGCGGCACGGCACGGCACTGGTGCACTTCTACGTCAACGAGACGCTGGCCAACCGCACGCTGCTGGACACGCTGGTGGGGCACAGCCTGGACACCCCGCTCGACATCGACATCGCCGGGGACCCCGAGTACGAGCGCAGCAAGCAGCGGAGCAACATCCTGTTCGGAGTCATCGCCGGCATTGTGGCCGTCACGCTGGTCATCGTGCTGGTTGTCCTGGTGCGCTACTGCCGGCAGCGGGAGGCCAAGAGCGGCTACCAGGCGGGCAAGAAGGAGACCAAAGACCTGTATGCACCCAAGCAGGCCAGTAAGAGCGGGAAGAGCAAGAGCAAGGTGAAGAAGAGCAAGTCTCCGAAGCCGCCCAAGCCCACGGAGGATGAGGAGGAGACAGGGCTGCAGAAGTCGCTCAAGTTCAACCTCATGAATGACTCTGTCAGCGACAGCCCCCGAATCCACCTGCCCCTCAACTACCCACCGGGCAGCCCAGACCTGGGTCGCCACTACCGCTCCAACTCGCCACTGCCCTCCATCCAGCTGCAGCCTCAGTCACCCTCTGCCTCCAAGAAGCACCAAGTGGTGCAGGACCTGCCGGCCACCAACACCTTTGTTGGCACCGGGGACAACAACTCGACGGGCTCCGAGCAGTACTCGGACTACAGCTACCGCACCAATCCCCAGAAATACACCAACAAGCAGGTAGGAGAGCTCATCCTGAGGCCGGCAGCGGCCCCCCCGCTGCACCGGGGAGCCATCTGGACAGAGGTGTGGGAGTGAGCGTGGACTGGCCTCCAGCCCTGCATGCGTGGCCCGGGGGTCTGGCGGAGGACTACCCTGGAGCCGAGCCACGGAGCCTGGTCGTGGGGCAGGGAGGGGACGGGGATGGTGAGGGGGAGGTCAAAAACTGTTGGAGCCCTTGTCAGAGCGCCCGGGGCTGGGTCCTGGTGGCGCTGCCTGGGTGATGGTGATGTGAAGGGCGCTGCATGTGTGTTCCTCTGCATGTGGGGCTCTGGGGAGGGAATCCCACCCACCTGTGTCCCCTTTGGGGACTGGCTTTTAGAGCACTGAGGAGGGCGATGCCCACCCTCCCATCCATCTCTCTGCTTGGGTTCGCTCATGGGGAGGAGGGACTGGTCTTGCTCCTGCCACAGCTCTGGGCAGCTGGTTTCCAGCCCTGCCCTGGTTCAGGGAGCAGCGAGGAAGGCACTGGCCTCACTGTTGCCAGCCCGGCTCTGCTGGTGAGGCTGAACCTTCCACCATCCCTGCGCCAAGGCACCTCAAAGGGAGTTCAGCGCCCGCTGCGGCTGCCCGGGCAGGTGGGGCTGGGTGGAGGAGCAAAGCTCTGCCTTTTTCCCAGGCTCAGGCTCTGGCTTCCCCCAGGCTTGGGCCCCCTGCCATAGCCGGCGCGGTGAAAGCCGGGCTTCCTGAGCGCGAGCACCGGGCCCGGAGCTGCGGCTCCGCCAGAGCCACGTGGCAGCGGCTGCCGGGAGGGAGAGCGGGTCCTGGTGGCGTGGGCATGGGGCCGTCCGTGTGCCAGGGCTGGGTCTTGTGCTCTTGGCTGGGGGATCGGGGCACCGGGGTCTCTGCGGGGTCACTGCTCGTGGTGTAGCCGGGGGTCGTGCTGCGTGAGGGGCGGGGCGGACGCAGGTCTTGGCTGCGGGCGGGGAAGGGCTGCTCGCTGGTGTGCACTGGAGCTTGGAGCTGTCCTGGGAGGTCGTGGGGTGAGCACGGAGCTTGCAGGACCCTCTTTCTCGGGCTGTCTGGCCAGTTAGCTTGCACCACATTTCTGCTTTGGCACCTGTCGGGCCTATCCTTAAGTAGCTAGGGAGGGAGAGGGGGGATGAGTGCCTGTGGCTTTGCCTTCTTCCTGGGGCCCCTTGGGTGAGGAGCACCCACTCCCCTCGAGCTGTACACCCTATGGAGACCCCTGCTCCTTTCTTTGTACCCCGGAGAGCGGCAGGCTGGGCTCCTGCCGTGGGGCTGAGCTCAGCTGCCCTGTTGGATTGACTTCAATAAAGTTTTCTATTTTTGACCAGTTGTGCCTTATTTTCCCCGCTGCCCCTGAAGGTGCTCTTGCTCCCAGCAATTTCCCAGGCATATTTTCCATGTTCTCAGCCTCTGGAGCGTTCAGGCCCCGCAGAGCCCAGAGCTGATGCTCACGTGGGCTGGCCATCTCCACAAACCCTCCACCACATGCCAGCATGGCCAGTCCAGAGGCCTCATGGTGCTGACCCCTCATTCCCAAGTACATCTCCCATCTCCTGGCCCTCTAAGGATGCAGCTTCCTCCAGGACATGGTTCACAGCACATGCATGCACACACACACACATGCACAGCCATGGACCAGCCAGCCCGGCTTTCTTCCACCCCAACATCGTCCCTCAAAGCTTCTCCTGGTTGATCCCCACATCCTCTTGTGCCCCACCCGTGTCCCACAGCCGGTGCATGGAGGAGCAGATCTCTGCCATGCGGTGCCCTGACCCAAATCCTGCCGGGAGGGCTGGGAGCCGCAGTGCTGCAATGAGGACGCACTTGGCGGTTGCAGATGGAGCCTTGGCGTGTCAGCAGCGCTGGGGGGAAGCACCCGGATCAAGGTGCTCCCCCACCCCGGGATGCATCGGGAAGGAGAGATGCTCCCAGAAAAGCTTGCTGGCAGCAGGAGGGTGACGGAGCCGAGCAGACACGCTCCCCATAAAGATGGCTCTGCCCCTCCTGGCGGGGTGGATGGGGGTGATGCTGCTGCCGTGGGGCTTGCTCAGGGTCTCGTCTCCAACTGGTTGGAGAGAGGATGGATCCTGGTAGGCAGCAGCAGCACAGCACCCCTTCCCCAGGCTGTGGATGAGTCCATCCTACATCCCCCTCCCACCATCCAAGCATCACATCTCAGGGACCCTCTCCCTGGCCGCCCATTCCTGTTTCTCATGGTTTTTCTTTCAAACTGGGGCAGACATCCCTGTGCCCGTCACACCAGCTTCACCTCTTCCCCAGGGCCTCCAACTGGCTGCACCAGGCTGCTGGGGAAGAGGAGCTCTGGCGCTGGGAGAGATTAGATCATCTGGGGAAACCAGTGGTTCTGGCTTCGGTGGTTTCAGCCCTGTGCCAGCCTTGACTCTCACAGCCTCCTCGTTTGTTTTGCTAACAGCATAAGGTTTTATCTTGAACCATCCAGGAAGTGTCTGGGCCTCCTGGGCAGGCAGGGCTGGGACCCGCGGGGAGATGCCATGGCTGCAGAGGAGGAAAGGAGACACCAGCAACCACCTAAATAACTAGTCCCCGCAGGGCTGGGCAGGGCAGTCTGGGGGCTTGGCTCAGCCCTGCCATCTGCTTCCCTTTGGGAACTTTCTTAGAGAAGTTTCCCTTCCTTCCTTGTGCTCCGCAGCTCTTTGATGAGCCCGGGGTGAGAACACAGATGTGTGGGGAGCGGCTCTTTCCTCTGCCCGTCTCCCAGGCTCCATCCTTTCGTACCAAGGGGGGGATACGCTACATCCTTTGCTGGCTGCACAAACCCAAGCCTGCCTCGGGTCCTTACAGCCCCCCACCATCCCAGAAGCTGGCTGGAGTGGTGTTAACTTCGGCGAGCTCAGCAGAGGTGCCTGTACCTGCCCGCGGGCTCCGGAGCGCGGTGCAGCATTAATTACTCTCTGCGGGGGGGGGATAAGAGGAATATTGTAGCTGTAATGGACAGAAATGAAATTGTCTTGTTTTAGAATTTAGCTGGGAGTCTCCATAAATTGCAGGTTTGGGTGTTGGCAGATGTCTGGGAAAGTCTCCTACTGTCCTGGGTCAGTGGGTTTTCTCAAGGTCGTTCACGTGGAATGAGCTGATAAATGGATCCAGCAACGAGCTGCAGATGGAGCTGAGGGTTCATGGGGGACCTGCCCTGTTTTTCCCAGTTTCAGAGACACGCTGTGCTGGGAGCAATTCCTGGGCACTGTGAATCAGCTCCTGGTCCCGGGTTCAACTGGACTTGGGTCAGATTTGGCTCTGCTACGCAGAGACCAAATGAGGGAGCGTGTTGGTGAGGTCCCAGGGGCTGCAGATCCCTGATTGTGCTGGGAAGAGTGGCTGGGCTTGTCACTGGGTGCTTGGGGGAGCTGGGGCAGCACGAGAGGGGGTGAGGAGAGGGTCGTACACCGTACTGGTTTCTGGTTGGTGAGGTTGCTGAGAGCCCTGTGGGCAGGGCAGGAATGTGCAGTGGCTCATGGCAGGTCTGTGCTGGGGGACTTTGCTTGATGGCAGCGAGCAGTGCCTCTACCTGGGAGAGCAGTGTGGGGTATTTGGGACCTCAAAATGAAGAGCTTCAGCCACGGGAGATGAGGATCCCCGTGGTATGGGCTGGTCTTCACAGCCAGAGGCAGCGTGGGTGTGTGCAGGCTGTGCTGCAGGGGGAGGTGACAGCGGGGTGCTCACAGCCAGCACCCCACAGAGGGGTGACACAGAGGGGTGAATGATGTCTGTGACGGGGTGGCAGAGACACATGGACAGGCTGTTTGTCAGGGGTAGGTGATGCAAGGGGTGCAGCCCCTGGGAGGAGGTGGCACAGGGAGGGGTACAACCCCTGTCCCCCGAGGAGGGGGCAGTGGGGTGTGTGCAGGCTGTACTGCAGTGGGAGGTGGTGGTGGGGGTACACAGCCACAGGGAGAGGTGGCAGTGGGGTGCCCACAGCCTGGACATGGCAGGAGGTGACAGTGGAGTGTGTGTAGTGTGCAGCCTTGGGCAGGTGATGACTCCTCTGTGAGCAGCACATCTGCAAGGAGGCAGTGGCACTTGCTGTCCCTAACCCATCCAGAAGGGCATCAGGTCTCTCCTGCCTGACAGTCCCTGGCCCCACCGGCACGTGGGACCTCATTCTTTGCTCTCTTGAAAGGTCACCCAGCGTGTGCCACCTCCTGGGGCTCCCCACATCAGGCTGGGTGACTTGCAGCACTGCCCAGTCCCCTCTTCTCACCCTGCTGAACAAGATGCTGCTCATTCCTCCCTGTCCTCCTCTTCCTCTCCGTTCTCAGACCCCCTGCCTCTCCCCTGCCAGATGCCCTTGGAGCCAGTGTTACTCTGTGGTGAACACAGGCTTTCCTAGTTTGGATCTGGGTTAGTTCTCCTTTTTTTTCCTCCTCAATCTCCCCTCTTTTTCTTTTGTGTATCTGCTGCTCTCCACCCCTCTCTCCCAGTCTCTGTGGCTTTCCCCTCGGCACCAGTCTCTCCTGACAGGCTGCATGCTGGCCCTGGGACAGAGGGATGGCACAGAGGGATGGCACAGAGGGATGCTGAGCCCTCTGCAGCGCAGAGCCGAGTCCTGGCTGGCTCTGACGGCCGAGCTGTGGATCCCCTGTGCGATGAAAGCCCTGGCTGTGTGGGCAGCCGCCCACTCCAAGCCACGCTGATTGATATTCCCAGCACTGCTCTGCCCGCTCGGCCAGGCTCTCAGCTGCAGTGCTGTTCCCTGGAGCAGGGCCCAGCCCTGCAGCCTCCGTAATCCGACACCCAAATCCCGGGACAAAACCCGGCGCAGTGACAGGGCTGTGTCCCCGGGCACTTGGTGGTCCCCGTGTGTCCCCAGGCACTTGGAGGTCCCCGTGTGTCCCTGGGAATTTGGAGGTCCCTGTGTGTTCCCGGGCACTTGGTGGCCCCTCCGGCCAGAACATATCCAGGAGGCTGTGGATGGGGTGAAGGGAGAAGGGTGGGATGCAGCTGGAGGGGGTGGAGGGAGGAATGTTCCCAGGTGAGGACAGAGCTGGGATGTTCTGGGATGGGATGGAGAGGAGGTTGGGGTAATGAAAGGCTGCGTGATGTAGGGCAGGACAGGGAGGGGTGTTGTGGAGGAGGGCGAGGGCTGAAGGATGCCTGGAGCAAAGGGCACAGAGTGGCTCTGTCCCTGGGAACTGTGTCAGCTCGTGGGGTGGGGAGAACAGCCCTGGTGGGGTGGGGAGGACAGCCCTGGCAGGGTTTGGGGCAGCAGAGAAGAGGTGGATCCTGTGCCCTTGTGTCCCTGGAGCTGGTGTCCACCGGAGACCCCTGGAATGAATCCCCTCGTGTGGGGCTGTGCAAAGAGCAGGATCTCCCTTCATGGCTCATGGGGTGTTGGACATTCAGCCCCTGTGGTGTCCTGCCAAATCTGAGCCCCGTGCCAGGCCCAAAGCACCTTCCTCCCCCTCCACCCTCATCCCCACACATCCCTGAGTTGTGAGAGCTCCTGCCCATGGCAGAGCTGTGCTCCCTCCTGCTGCCCCACAAGCTGGTTCCTCCAAGCTGCAGTTGCACAACCCCAGCTCTGCTCTTGGGAGAAACCAAGATGGTCAGTGGAAGTTACTCCAAAAGGGATTTTTCCTGCAGTGCCCTGATCCTTCGGTGCCCCAGGAAGCCCCACAGTGTGCTCAGCTAGGGCAGAGGAGGGTTGAACAGGAGTGAGGAGGCAGCAAAGGCCACCTCTGGCATCTTGGTCCCCCCCTTGTCACCTCTGACACCAGCTGCAGGGTCCATCAGTCCAACTGGATGAGGCTCAGTCTTGGCCTCTCCTCTGGGAGCCTGGGTCATCTGTGATTCAGACCCACTCAGGCTCCCTCTAACAGGCCATTCATCGACCTTTTCTTCTTGACTTGACCTTTCCAGTACTTCAAGAAGGCTTCTAAAAAGGATGGAAAGTGACTTTTAACATGGGAAGATAGTGATAGGACAAGGAGGAACAATTTTAAACTAAAAGAAGAGGGATTTGGGTTAGATATTGGGAAGAAATTCTTGGCTGTGAGGGTGGTTCAGGTGGTTCAACCCTGGCACAGGTTGCCCAGAGAAGCTGTGGCTGCCCTATCCCTGAGAGTGTCCAAGGCCAGGTTGGATGGGGCTTGGAGCAACCTGGGCTAGTGGAAGGTGTCCCTGCCCATGGCAGGGGGTGGAACAAGATGAGCTGTAAGATCCCTTCCACCACAACCATTCTGTGATTCTGTTCTCTCTTGACTTTCTGGAGGTCTCAATTTCCACCCTTGAGGACCTGCTTTCCATATCCCACCAGTAGTAAAGGTTTCTTTTCCCGGTGATGTTCCCAACTCAACCCTGTGGCTGAGAGCACGAGAAGAAGAGGAGGTCAGGCAGAGGACCAGAAAGAAAACAACTCCCCTGGATCCCTTAAAAACAACCCCTATTTGTTTTGCATCAGTGTCTTGTGTGGTGTAAACTGTTTGCTCCCTCAGTCCTTCAGATGCTGGCAGGAAAGCGTGGGTGGGTTTGTGGTGGGAGAGTGGGATGTGACCTGCTGGCAGAGCAGGAGAAAGCTCGTACACTATCTCCTCATTTACATCCATTTTGGCACTCAAAGCCGTGCCTCGTGGGTGCTGCCCAGAGATCCCTGAAGATGCCCCTGCCCCAGGAGGTAAACATCCTTCTGAGCACCTCCTTGCTTGCAAAATGCCCACCTGTGATCTCCTCTCTGCACGTGGCACGGGCGGATCCTGGCGGGTTCCATCAAAGCTGTTCAGAGCCATCACTTGGGGCAGGCAGCGAGTCACCTCCTCCCTCCCTCTGCACTGATCCTGCTCCGTGGCGAAGCTGTCGGAGCAGAGTGCCCTGATTCAGCTCCTCTGAGACATCTTTAAAGGCCCGAGCAATCTGAAAGCCTGCAGCTATTTTGCTCCCACACGGCCTGGTTTTCACATCCTCCAAACTCCCCGATGCTCTGGAGCAGCTGCGAAGCTGCTGCTGAGGAGACTCTGACAGATATCCAGCCCTGCTTGGAGGGGGGCAACCTCTTGTCTGAGCTCTGGACGGAGATCCTGCTCGAAATGTCTTGCTGAAGTGATGTCTGATGTTCCTCTTACAGTAATCTATTAATCTTTCTGCTTCTTCATCAAAAGCACTCAAGCCCCGTAGAAAGCAAAATCAGTGTTTCAGATGTTTGAAGAGCCCTTCGTTATTATTCAGGCTGGGCAAGACCTTTTGGGGTGTTGTGATTCAAGGCTCTGCAAGTGCCTGGAGGAGCTTGGGCTGTTTTTTTTCCCAAGGATTTCAAGTGGATCACAGTTTATTAGGGGTGTCTCTTGCCAAGAGAAGAGAGCTCAGAAACACACTCTAATGTTTGGGAAATTTGTCTCGAGCCGCAGCCTGCAAGGTTTGACCCAAGGACTTGACAGCTCTCCCAGGATCTGAGGACAGCTCATCCATACCAGGGGTTCTGTGCCAGACCTGGTAATGCCAGAGCAGTGCAGGCAAGAGAAGTGGCTCTACCAAGCCTCACACTATTACTTGTCCTACCTGTTTGATGCCTCCAGATGAAGGCTTGACTTACCCAGTATCACCGTCCATCAGGAGCTGCAGGTTGGTTGCAGACCACTAAAGTGAGGGCTCTGCCCAACAGAGCATGTTGGTGCACAGACTTATGGAATAGTCACAATTCCTTGGGCAAACAGGAAAAGCTTCTGCCCTTTGCCAGTGAAAATAGAGGTGGTTTGAGAACAGGTTTGCCCTCAGAGGAAAAATTTCAATTTGAAAACAAATCAGGAAGAATTGGCATTTTTTCCCCCTATTTCCCAAGTCAATCAATATACATATAATATATAAATATATTTTTTTCCAAGTAATTTCCAAAGGCATGATTCCCACTGACCTTTTTGAATTTGAATCATAATTAATACTTGGCTTGAATTCTGAAGTGAAAGGTACCTTTGCAAGAGCATCATTTTTTCATTTTTACATGTCAGCAAAGATCTCCCCCCTGCCCCAACCCTGAAACCAGAAACTCACTTGAATAATGATCTGAATTCAGCAAATTGACAGGTTTTCTGTGCAGAGTCTTCCCGTTGCAGCGTTCCTGGTTGTCTCTGTTTTTTTGATAGAGTCCTGAGTTTATGGCTCAGGACCCCCTGTTCTCCCAGAGCTTTCAGTACTCTCTGTCAGCTCCACTGGGTGCAACTGGGAGCCAGATTAGCTCATTATTTTCCCAGCATTATTTTCCCACTCTACAGCTGTTGGATTCCTCGAGGGCTTTGTTCAAGTGTTACTTCCAGTCCTGGAACCTTTTTCTCCCTGGGATCTTCAGATGGTTTTAATGTGATTATGAGACCTCCTTCTGTGTCCTGGGCAATTTCCACTCTACACCAACCATCTCCAAAATAGCTCTATTATCAGCTTGATAGTGATAGACATTTCAGGACACCAAGGCCAGTCCAACTGAGACATTATTCCATAAAGATTATGACCCCTTTAGATTTTATGAGTCACCCTTCAGATGATTTATTTCCATATTTTCCTTTCCAATCTTCATTTCACCCAAAGAAAAGCCAAATTGCACACCCTCCATGGGCTCAGAGCTCTGATAGGCTGAGGGGTTAGGCAAGCTCTGTCCTGAGGCTGTCTAAATGGGTTTCTAATTGCGTTAGATCTTGCTATGAGTTAGATAAATTCGATCTGACCAGGCAGGTTGGCACCGGGCTTTGGCGGCTTCTTTGAGCATCATGCAAATTTCAGGAGGCTTCAGGGCACCTATGTGGAGTCAGCCCACATTTTACCCAGATTTATTCATTAAATAGTGCCTGGGGATGTGATGTCCATTTTAGGATGGCTGTTCTGCTATCATTATTTCGGCAGGACTTGGAGACTGTCTCTTCTGTCTGCAAGGTCAGCACTCGCTAATTGTCAGCAGTGGCAGCCATGCGAGCAGCCACTCACAAGGATGAGCAGTTGCATTTAGGGTATTACCTGGTTTGGGGAGGTGGAATCAAATGGATTCCTGTGTGGCTTTCCTCTGGTTGCAGATTCCTTCTGTAGTATTGTTTGTCAACAATGGAAGAGCTAAAGGGTTGTTGGGAACAACCCTCGTGTCAGACACTGGGATGGGGAAAGAGGTAAAGGGTTGTTGGGAAAAACCTTCATGTCAGACGTAGGATTGAGGAAAGAGCTAAAGGGTTGTTGGGAATAATCCTTGTGTCAGACACTGGGACGGGGAAAGAAGTAAAGGGTTATTGGGAACAACCCTCCTGTTGGGATGGACAAAGAGCTAAAGGGCTGTTGGGAATAATCCTCATGTCAGACACTGAGATGGGGATGGACACAAGGATTTGTGGGCAGAGCACAGCCATCAAATGAGACTCACGAGCATCAGGTGGACCAGAACTGTCAGCCCCGTGTCTGATGTGCCCTGTGTGACCCCAGTAGCTGTGATGGTGACCCACTGAATTGTCAGAACGGTAGATCAGAGAGCTGGGCCTTTAATTCTCCTGGTAGTCCTGTCCAGAGTTTTCAGTGTTCTCTTGGAGACAGCACCTTCAATGGAAGATTTTTGAGAAGGTTGTTTTGAATGCAGGAGGGGTCTTACAAGTGTGCACAGCCCACACCTCTGCTCAGAGCTGGGTCCATCTGCCTCCCTCCCTTGTCTGTGCTGGCTGCAGCTCCTGCCTGGGTGCTCCATCCCTCCCTTGTCCAAGCAGGGAGAGCCCTTGGGACCTGTTCCCTTGCTCTGCACAAGATCTTTCCTCAATTCCTGCATGTTGTGCTAACAGGGAGCAATCCAGCACTGCTGGGAATGCAGCTCTGGCTGTCTTGATTTCCTTAACAAAGAGATAGCCTGTTCTTGTGCCTCTGAACATCTGGAGATGCTGTGGCAGGGCAGGGAGGGACCTCTTGGGCAGACAGCTTGCCCAGGCCACCAAGGGGACCAGGGAGACATGGGAGGGAGAGGCAGAGGAGCTCCTGGAGGAGCAGAGATGCCAGAGATTCCCGTAGATGCCAGGAGGTGACACCAAGCCAGGGCAGTGTTTGGTTTGCAGTGTTTGCCTTTGCTGCTGGTCCACAAACACCCTCCCTCCCGCTGCTGCTGCGCCAGGTAACACCATGAGCTCTTCCCATCCCCTCCAGGTACGGCAGGGTGGGTGCAGAAGGAGCAGAGGATGCCTTGGGAGGCTTCTTCTCCAAAAATCAGCGCAGTGGTCAGTCAGTGTGCTGCTGGGGAAAGGATGGGAAGAGCTGTCTGTGCTCTGGTCCATCCCCACCCCAGAACACCGGCAGGAGCACGGGCTGTTGTCAGACGAGCTGTAAAATGGTGAGCTGTAAAATGGTCGGCTGTTACAGCCACCAGCCGAGCTGGTGTCCCGTTTCCTAGAGCTTGAGCGTTGCCCTAGATGGTTTTGTCAATTCAGGTCCAGCTTTCCTCGAGGCTTGCCCTGGTTTCCATGGACAAAATATTCCCCTCAGCCTCCTGCTCCGAAGCCTGTGTAGCACTGGACTGGAGCCGTGCTCTTCTCCAGGCACGACCCTGGCAAATAAAATAATTCCCACAGGCCACAAAGCCTCCCCACACAAAAAGCTGGATCTGTGTAGTTCAGAGTGTGGTCCCCTGGGCTTATCTTCTCCTTTTTCTCTCAGTAACCGGGGATGTTGCCTCGCTCCAGGTTGGTTTGTAACGGAGAGGGGTTCATGAATTAGTCTGAAGTTGACTAACTCCTGTGCCACAATGGCTCCCTTGTCAGTTATTTTTATATTCCAGGCGTTGGGTCTGACATTGCCTTTCACTCTCAGCCCTGTGAGTTGCTGCATTGTGGCGGCTGTTGGGGAAGCAAGCTCCTTTGGCAGCTGGCTGAAAGGCCGTTGAGGCTTCTGGCATGTGGGGAGGCGCAGGAGCCTCTGGAGGCTGCCAGATGAGCCCATTAGCCGCGGATCCTGCTTTGGGATCAGCAGCGAGGGAGTTAACACTTTGGGTATTTTCACCACTCCAGCGTTAATCGGCGCTCGGGGGGGAGCAGGGTGGCTCACCTCCGTTCCCGGCAGCAGGAAAAGGGTGCCCGGGGCGGATTTTACGGTTTCCTTTGTGAACAATGGAATTTCGGGACCGCATCTCCTGCTGCTCCATCCATGCCCTCTGCGCAGGGGGTCATGCCGTGAGTTTGCAGGGAGCCACCGTTCCCTTCTAGCACTGCTCTCGTTTGGGCTGAGTTTGTTTTCCCTGGGTTTAGCTAGGAGAATCAGCTCGGTGCAGGTCCTGAGAGCTGGGAATGTTTTAATGAAGGGAAGAGGCAGGAGCGAGCAGAGTGGGGCTGCGGAGAGAGTGGATCCCCTTGGTCCCCATCCAGCATCCGTGGGTGGAATCCTCATAGAATCACAGAATCATTAAGGTTGGAAAAAACCTCCAAGATCATCAAGCTTTGGCTGATCCCCACCTTGTGCCCCAGCCCAGAGCACTGAGTGCCATGTTCAGTCTTTCCTTGGACACTTCCAGGGATGGGCACTCTCCCACCTCCCTGGGCAGCCCCTCCCTGGGCAGCAGTGCTTAACCAGCCTTTCCATGAAGAAATTTTTCCTGACATAATGTTTTTCGTACCGTGCCCTCTTGGTATAAGTTATCAGCACAGGCAGGGACTGGTGTTGGGGGGTTTGGGGTGTGCAGCCAGGACCAGGCAGGCTGGGCAGGGCTGTCGGGGGCAGCCCAAGAAAATTCCTCATCAAAACAAGGTCGTGTTACTTCAGACAAGCCCCAAAACTGGAACCGTGAGTATGACCCCGGCCTCCCCGTTGTGGGAATGCTGTGGCAGAGGTGGAAGAGGCAGAGAGAAGGGCAGCAGGACTGGGCTGACCTGCCTGGTGTGTGCAGGAGGACAACCTGCACGTCCCCACACGCTCAAGAGAACACACGGAGCAGGATGTAGCATGGATTTGTGGAATTGGAAAGGAGCAGAGCAAGGAGCAATTTTTTTTTTCCTCACAACCCTGCAGGTAGGAGAAGTTCAAGGCGGAATTACCAGGCAGCAGATATAGAACCAAAGGGCTTTTTCCACGGAGCAGAGAGTTCATTGCTGCGGGATGCCACGGGCTCAAAAAGGCAAGAGAACACTTCACAGAGGATGGGGGGTCATTAAATGTGGAGCTGCAAACCATTCCTTCTCAGGAAAAAAAACCCTGAACTGTGGCAGCACAGAAACCCACAGGACTTACCAGGGGATGAACATCTTCATCAGAGCATCTGCCAGTGCTGGAGGCAGCTGCTGGTGCTCCCTGAGGAAAGAGTGGGATGGGGGCTTGGTTTGTTCCTCAGATTTAGAGGCTGGCACAGGTCTCCCCATCATCTCCCTAGCACTGGGGTGCCCTTGAAAGGAGTTTTTTTCCAGAGCCACAATTTCTCAGCTGAGAAAATAGACAGCTTTGCCCCAAATCCCATTTTGGCATGGTGGCAAAGTGGAGGCAGCAGAAATAGAAATAGAAAACCAATAAATACTGGGGGGAAAGGGAAGGAGTGGATAGCAATTAGTAGAAATGAATAGTTATGGAGTGTAGAAAATTAACAAGGAAAGCCAAAGACATTGGGGGGAAATCAATTTTGACAAGGTAAACACAATAAGTAGTTTAAAAAATGTGCTGGGAAGAGGTGGAATCCAGTAACTGTCAATTCCAACTGGAGATTGCAAAATTGTTAATTATGTAGAAAACTGCAAAAGTATTCAATGAATAGTTGTAGTAATTTGGACTGAGACATAACAACGTAGGCTGTAGTACCTGCCCATGCATTGGTAACCAGCAAAGTCATTCAAAATCGCCTTGAAAGAGTGAAACTTGATATAATTGAATGAAATAATTTGTACTGAAGAGTATTCAAAAGTCTGGAGTAGGATCTCTCTGATCTGGGGGTGTTAATGGAGCTGGGGAGCCCAGGCAGGGCCAGGAGGAGTGGGAGGGCATGAGCCAGCTGGGACAACGATGGGGATGTTGTGTGCAGTGCGCACTGTCCTCGCCAGCCCCGGGGAACAACTGGATTAATAGCTAAAGCAGGCAACTCGATGATGGAAATAGCATTGACGTCAGTCACCGCAGCTTGATGGCAAAGGGATACTGGGCAGTGTCATTACATGACAGGTCCAGCTTTTAAACCTTTCCTTAGGCATCTGGTCCTGGCCTCTGTAGGGACAGGATCTGCTCGAGGCGCTCCTGCGGGTCTGAAGCGGCAGAGCTGGTTTGAGGTTACAGGGCTTGGCTGATCAGCTTGGGGTTGATGGATATGCCGAGCTGATGATGTGTTTTGTTGTTGTTATTATTATTATTATTTTGAATGAGCACTACTCTCAGGGTGGACATCAGGAAGGATGGAAAAGGTTGTCAAGCATTGGAAGGGGCTGCCCAGGAAGGTGGTGGAGTCCCCACCAGGGAAGGCCTGGCCGTGGCACTGAGTGCTCTGGGCTGGGGGACAAGGTTGGGATGGGGCACAGGGGGGACTCCATGGGCTGGGAGGGCTTTTCTCAATGATTCTGTGATTCCAAGCGAAGCATTCTGAGATGGATGAAGATCTGGTTTATCCTCAGCTGGGTGAAGAACAGTTTGTCTGGAGTCCTGGTGGAAGGAGGTTCTCCTGGAGGAGCTCCCCGGCGGCAGCACCGCTGCCATTCAATGCCGCAATCAACGATCTGGAAGTAAATATAAAATCACTGCTGATAAAACCTGCAGCTGACATGGAGATTGGTGGAGTGGGAGATCATGATGAGGATAGAGCAGTCATGCAGAGCAATCCAGATTGCTTGGTAAACTGGGCCCATTTAAACAAAGTGCATTTTAACACAGCCGAGTGCAAAGCTGCGCGTTGAGAAATGGGGAATGCTGGTTTATATCCCGGGAAGCACTGACTTTAAAATGGATTTAAGGGTCACACTGCATGAGTAGCTCAGCGTGAGCGCTCGTGGCACTCAAGGGTTAGTACAGACCTCAGGTGAGAAAAACCTGAGAGGTAGGAGAAGGAAGGCTCTGCAGGAAGCCCTGGTGAGACGGCAGCAGTGGTCCTGTGAGGATCACCTCCCATGAGGAATGGGGAAAAACTGGGGCAATTACACACGAGGGCCACAAAACTGATTTGCTGGCTTGCAGGTTGTGACTTGGTCCCAGTTTGTTTGACTGGAAAAGAAGACTGAGGCGTGTCTGGATTGCACTGTACAAGCAACTCCTTGTGTAGAGGATGCTGTGTGCTGAAAGGCTCTTTAACCTACCAGAGAAAGGTCAAACAAAACCCAATTTCTGTAAGTCAGTGCCAGACAAATTGATTCAGTGTCTTTCCGTGACTCCAGAACAAGGCTCTCTGGGCTGGAGAGCTTCACAAGGCACAAGCTGGTAGGGCTGGGCAGAGAATGAGGGGGGCACTGCCCACGTTGGGCTGGGGGGCAATGGGGTTGAGTGCGGGTTGTCTTTTCCCCCCAGGGAGGAGAAGAGCCCTTTCAAGGGCTGCCAGGCAGGATGTGACATTTAAAGGAGGTGTTTTTCAGGTAAAAGGGATGCTATTTGGACGGAGACCCCTCAGGGGAGGGATAGTAGCTGTCACAGGCTGGGTTTCAGAGGCTGTTTGTTTGTGTTATTGCAGGCACCCCGAGGAGCCCGGGTTGTTTGGCTGAGGTCTTACAAGCACAGAGTGAAAGCAGGAGCTTGGAGCTCGGGATGAGCCTCGGTGAGGGAGGAAATCATCTTCAGACAGGCAGTCAGGATGCGGGAGGAGGCTGTGGGAGAGCAGCTCCTGGCACAGTGGGCAGTGATGTCTGTGCAGTGGTGGCTTTTGTGGGCTTTATACAGCTGGGCAGCCCTTGGAGCGGGCTGGGAGGGGACTCCAGGGGGTCATCAGCACACAGCTCTGCCGTGGGTGGGACTGCCTTGCTCTCGGCTGGGCACAAAGTCCTCCTGAGAGGGTCTTGCCTGTCCCTCCACGACAGAGATTGCACCTTCTGCTTTGGCAAGAAGGTTCTGGCACAGGTTGCTCAGAGAAGCCCCACCCCTGGAAGTGTCCAAGGTGAGGTTGGACAGGGCTTGGAGCAACATGATCTAGTACAAGGTGTCCCTGCCCATGGAAGGGGGGTGGAACGAGATGATCTTTAAGGCCCTTTCCAACACAAACCATTCCAGGATTCTGTGATTGCACTTGGCCAAAACTACCATTGGGTTTTTTTTCCATAGTGATTAACCTCAGTCTTCCCATGGCTGAGAGCCTCTCCTTGTCTGCCCGTGGTCCAGAGCAGCAGCTTTTTCTTTGCAGAAGGCTTTCACAAGCTTCAAGAGTGCTGCCTCTGCCAGCCTTACCCTTCTCCTTCCTGAACTAAATTCCTCATTTCTTTTTTTAATATTTTGTCGTGGTTTCTAACAACCGCTTGTTTCGGTTCGTCTCGGGAGTGGCACCCAAGCTGGGCACAGCTCTGCCTCCAAAGCCCGGCTCAAACTGAGCAGAGCAGAGAGATCCCTGCGTGGCTCAAAGGCTGTTTACACATACCAGTATAGATGCGTTTTTTGGGGCGAGGTTGATGGATCACCCAGCCCTGGTGTGCTGCAGCCCCCGGCCCCTCCGCCAGCCCTGCTGCTCGAGGGGGGGGGATTATTTCTGGCAGATGTGACAGATACATCCCACATCTGTCACCCCAGCAGTTAATGAAAATACAGGCTAGAGATGGACACAACCCAGAGAATTTAATTTGATCCATCGTCCCAGCCTGTCTGCAGTAATGACTTTGTGAATGCAACTTTCTAAATGCTTTGCATCCACCCTGCAGTGAGTTGCACTATATTACCCAGGCAGAGATGTACATGCTGCACTTACACTGTTTTCTTGCATTACTTATGAGAATGTCATCGAAAATAGTGTCAAAAAAACTTCCTAAAGTCAAGGTAGAACATTTACTGCTCCTCCTCCATCCACCAGGTCTGCTGTCTTTTCAAAGGAAGAAGTTCAATGGCTTGACATGTTTGTTTGTGACAAACCTACAGTGGCTGTTACTCATTTCCTTGTTATCTTGTAGGTACTTACAAAGAGTTCTTTTATCTGCTTCAGTATTTTTCCAGGAACTGAAATTAAGCTAACTGTTTTATAATTCTCCAGCTCTTCTTTTTTCTCATCATTAAAGACAGGTGCTATTTTAGCTCACTTCCAGTCTTCTGGAAGCTCCCTGATTCTCTACGAATTCTTCAAGAAAAAAAAGTATGGAAAAAAAACCAAACCAACCCAACAACCCAGCCCTAACAACTCTGAAGTTACTTAAATCAGGTCTCCAAGCATCTGGGGTGAATTTAATCAGGTCCAACCAACCTTAAAGCAGCTAGCTCATCTAAATGCTCCCTGTGTGTTCCTTCCCTCCGTTTGTCTCAATTCCTTCCCTTTCCTGGTCGGTGCTCGCTGTGTGGGACGCCTGATTGCCACTCATTTGTAGTAAAGACACCAGCAAAAAAAAAAAAAAAGGTGGTATTCAGCCTAAACGATGTGTTGTCTCCACTTATCTCCTCATCACCTCCAGGTTCCCATCAAACAGCTCCTTTCTTGGGCTCCTTCCTACGTTTATGGGCGCTGTGGTGTCTTTTTTTCTCTCCCGGTGTTTGTGTTTTGTGTTTCATTCTCCGCACGCATCATCCCGCTCTTGCCCTATGAACTCGTGCTACCCTCTCCACTCCTCGGCAATCACGACAAAGAAGGATTTTGTGGAAGGATTTGGAGGAGGATAATGATGTAGCTTAATGGCTGTTTGCGGGGAGCTCCTCCGGAGCATGAGGCAAAGCTGGGGAGAGAAAGTGTGAAGTAGGGTCTTTGAAATGCTTAACGAGCAGACAAAAGCTGCGATGGTGACCCTTGGTGGAGTAGCTCTGAGGATGAGAGATGGGGTCAGGCCAGAGGCTGGGAGGTGAGGGATGATGTCACCGTGGCTCTGTGCTGGGCAGTGATCCCATTAGAGGGGCTCTGGGGTGGGTTTGGCCACGTGGGTCTCTGAAGACACCAAGGGGACATGTAGAGTGGGGACCCCAGGTGAAAGGGGGGGGCAGTGCTTCAGGATTCAGGGAGGTTTCCAAAGCCTTCCTGCCATGGGAGAAGATATCTGCCCAGGGTTGTCTCTGGGTGAAAGAAGAGGCTGGGACAGGAGCTGCGGGGGGAGCACAGGGACCGTGCAAAGTGTGCTCCCCATGTGTGGTGGTGGTCTGATGGGGTGCTCTTGGATGGGGAAGGCCCCACACTGTGCCTGTCAGGATGGCTCTGGGGGGGCTGAGGATGGACCCTGCTGGTGTTGGCAGCACCGGGCAGGAGCTCTCTGCCTCTGTTTGTGGGTCAGGTTTGATGACCCCCCCCTCTCTGCCTTCCTCTGCTGGGTGGGTGATGCAACAGCTCTTCTCTTCTCTCCAGTTACCTCATCGCCGAGTGACGTTCTCTGCAGCCAGCCAGGCTCAGGACCTGCAGGATCCCTCCCAGCACAGCTACTACGACAGTGGGCTGGAGGAATCAGAGACCCCCAGCAGCAAATCATCGTCAGGGCCCCGCATCGGGCCGCTGGCCCTGCCCGAGGACCACTACGAGCGCACCACGCCCGACGGCAGCATCGGGGAGATGGAGCACCCCGAGAATGGTACGTGCCCGCCCACCTGGGCCCGCCCCTCCCTCCCCCGGGGCTGCTCATCCCCCGCCCTGCACCTCCCCCGGGGGGTGAGATGGGCCGAGGAGCTCGCTGGCCACGCTGGGCTGTGGTGGGGAGGGGAGGATGGAGGAGAGAGGAGGCTCAAAGCAGGCACAGCGAGGACATGGTGGGGAGGGGAAGAGGTGGGGGAGAGAGGGGAGGTCTGGGGGAGGCAAGGGGATGTGGGAGCAGGAAGAGTTGAGGAGGCAGATGGGTTTGGCAGGAGGTAGATGGGTTTGGCATGATGTAGAGAGGGGGTCCAGCAGGGTGGTCCAGGGTGGCAGCCCAGGGGCACCCAGCCCAGGTGAGCTCGTGTGCTGCGCTCAGGGGGTCCCAGGGGTGCCTGTCCCCATGGCAGGGCAGGGTGGGTGGGTGTGAGGCAGCTCTCCACGCTGTGGTGGGGGTCAGAGCCGTGGGAGTTTCCCGGGGAGTAGAGGGGAGAGCAGGTTTAGGGGCACAGGCCGGGGTGAGGAGACCCCTGGAGTGGAGGATCAGAGAGCGTGGGGGTGGCAAACCTGAGAGCAAAGTGTCCTGCCTTCACTGGGCCCTGCAGGTCACCTCCTGCTCAGGCCCAGCTTCCCCTGAGAACCCCCCAGGAGCTGTCTGTGGTCTCACTGTAGGCTTTCCCCTGCCCTGGCGCAGCTTCACCCCCGGTTCTGCTCCTTGTGCTGCCTCTGTGCTGCCTGCCTGACTGCCCTCAGCAGCCCACTCCCCAGCTGTCTTCTCTGGCCAGCTTCAGTTGCTTCCTCAGACTTGGCTCTCGCTGTGCATACAACATCTTCTGTCCTGCACCTGCTGCCTTCTGTGCTCTTGTGCTGAGGGGAGGTTGCTGTGGAGCCAGAAAGTTCAGTGAAACCTTTGGGAGGGAAAGGGAAGTGGTGGCAGAGGGTTCTCCTGAAGTCCCCTCCTACCTCTGGGAGCATCCTGGACTTTGGGACAGGTCTGTACGTGGTGTGAAAATGGATGAGAATGTGTTCAGCTGGTTTTTAGGGAGCTGCAAACCTGCTGGATCCCTCTATTAAGGAACCACATGAGAAGGTCCAGTGGAAGTTCTCATCCTTCTTCCCTTGTTAGTTCCTGGAGTATTGCTGGAGTTCTCTGTGTTACTATTGAAGCCCCATGGTGGGGCCAGGTCTGGCAGGGCTCCCAAATCCATTTATTGCTCCTGCAATATGAGGCACCCTCTTGTCTAGGAGTGTTGTGCAGATCACTTTCTTCCCAAAAGTACTGGTCAGGCAACTGGGAAGAGCAGTTTGGAGAGGTTCCTGGAACCCTGGCACAGTGGACTTCCCAAGTTAAGAGAGGCTTGAAGGCCATACAGGCAAGGAGATTCCATGTGGCTGTGCTGAAGGATGTGGTGAGGCAGTGGTGGTGGGAGACCTGGAAGAGGAAAGTTTGAGTCCTGGGAAGTGCCAGGCAACTTGGAGATGGTGAAAATAGAAAGAGAAGAGAGAGAGGAGCACTTGGGAGGTCTGCAGCAGGAGATGGAGGGCAGAGGGGGCTGTCTGTAGTCCTTGGGATGTTCCCTGTCTGCCCCAGGTGATGAGCAGAGCTGAGGAAGGCTGAGGGACAGTGCCCAGAGCAGTGGCTCTGACTGGGACAGAGCACAGGGCACAGCTTCCTGCCCCCAGCATCACAAACCCCAACCCACCCCATAAACCAGGCAGATCCTTCTCTTTGCACGAGGCTCCCTATGTATGTTCCCATCCCAGGAGGACAGGAATCACCCCACACCCATCCACCAACAAATGCACGTGTGGTACAGAGAGGCGCAGAGCTCCCAGGGCAGAACCAGAACCAGAACCCTGTTCTGCTCACTGTCCCCCAGCCTGGCCTGTCTCAGCTCCCTTCACATGGCAGGGGATGGGAGGTCAGGCCCCAGTCCTGACCCGTGTAAAGCAGGGGGAGTGCAGAGGCCACGGCGGGCCAAGGCTCTGGGGAATCCACCAGCATTAACCCCAGCTGGTCCTGGTGCTCTGTGGATAATCTGGCAGTGGCTGTTCGAGGGACCTGAGGAGCAGGGTCAGGATCATGATCCTTTAAGCAGACCCTGGCACCGGGACAGGTGATTTGGGGATTAGCAGGCACTGGTGGTGTTAGACCAGCTCATCAGAGCTGTGTTTCCCATGCTTTGCCTGCCCAAGGTGTGGCACATCTGACCCCTCTGTGGCTCCAACAAAACCTTTCCGTCTCCTCTGTCCAGAGAAGGGTCATGCCTTGCTTCCAGCCATGTGGGGTCACCATGACCTTTTGGGGACTGTCTCACCATGCCCTTGTCTCGGCTCAAGCAGCACCAACCCCTCAAAGAGATCAGATCTTGTGTTTTTGTGAGGCTGGGAAGACTAAGCCATTCTTGACCTTATATTAAACTGAGGAGACGAATTGGATCCCACACACCCTATCTCGTGGCACGAGCGCAAGACTGACACGACTGTGCATTTTCTAGGCTTTCATCTAGTTATAAATATCCAACATAACAGGGCTTCCATTGCTTTCTCCAGGAGATTATCCCTGCAGCCGAACCAATCTGATAAGCAAGTATGCAAGGCTATTTATAGCTTTTCAACTGGAAGACAGATCCATGCCTTTTCTTTGTAGATGGTTCTTCACTTGATTAACACACATATCAGTGTCCTCCTTTTTTGGACACTTTTTGCTGTGCAGACTGCAGTAAAATGCTGTATTGCAGGGGCTGAGCCAGGTCCTTTTCAGAAGGAATTATGATGTTCCCGACAAAGACTTCTCCAGGATCTTGGCACTCGTGTGCCAGCTCCTCAGCCAGCCCAGGTTTGCCATCCCTGGTATTTTACCTGGCTGCCCACTGTTTCCTCCCCAACATTTTGCAGTGGTGTTACCCACTCTGGTGGGGTGCGCTGAGCTGGGAATGGAGCTCAGTCTCCCACTTGGCCACCCGCTGCTTTCTCTGGAGACATCTGTTCCCCCTGCATCACAGATTTGCTTTAGTTGGAAGGAGCCTGGGAGTGATTGTGCTCTGCAGAGGATCTGCCCTGCCATAATGCACACAGAGCTTGGATTATGACAGTGCCAGTCGCTCTCCATTGGCAATGGAGAGAATTTAGTAGGATTACAGGACCAATATGTGCAATTTAGGAAACGTTACACGGAGGCTGCTTCCCTCTGCTCCTGTGTGGTCCAGACGTACTCAAGATTATGATATATTGGATGGAGCCTTTCTGATTTGTGTTCTTCAGCCCTCAGAACAGGGGCAAACATTTAATCTGTTTTATCCCTGTTATTTAAAGTGGGGACCCCATGCCATTTTTAAATGCATTCTGTAACAACCCCGCTCTGAATATGTAATTACAGTCATCTCCTGAGCTTTGGCACTGCACTTAGTGTGGTAGTATCTGTACTTCACAGATGTTAATGAGTTTATCCTCGCAGCTCCCCTTCCAGGGAAGAAACTCCACCGTAGGTGGGGGGATGAAACAGGAAATTATATTCTGCATTTTGGAGGTGTCTGCAAGCTTTGGGTGACCCCCAGATGAGCTGGCAGCTCCTCTGTCTGCTCTTTTCCGAAGGTGAGAGCCTTCCCAGCGCTCCAGAGCCACGAGGCAGGTCTCCAGCTGCTCTTGGATGGTGAAGCCAAGGCTGTGCCGGCCGCCTCCAGGCAGCTGCTGACGTAGGAGGCGTGAGCAGCTCGGCTTTGGGACTTTGTGGCAGGGCTGCACGTAAAACCCTCTCGTCTGGTTCATAGCCACGGGCTTTTCTGACAAGACCAGCCTTCTCCTCGTGGTCCCCCACCTCCTCTGTACACCTCAGCACAGCCTGAGCAGATGAATTGAGATACCATTTCCCGGCTTTGACTGCTGGGCTTAATAAAACACCGTCAGTTTGGATTTTTCTTTGTTTCAAGAGAGATTTAGGTTGATGCATTGTGAAGCCAGAGGAGCAGCTTGTCTTACCCCAGTGTGACACGGCCATGAAATTCCACCCTGTGATTTCTGAGCACTCCTTTGGGAATATCCCACTTTGAGAGCAGATGGTGGCAAGTGTGTGAGACCCCAGGTGAGCCCTTCTAGTGGTAGGTCCTCTCTGCCTCCAGTTTCACCAGTCTACACTTAAATTCTGCTTCAGCTGCTCTACCTCCCACTTCTTTCCGTGGAGTCCTATGATACTGGTGTGTACTTGTAGATCAACATTCAAGCAAGTCACCAATTAAAGTTTTCTTTGATACACTCGAAAACTGAATCAACTCCCTCACTGTGAGCGGAGCCAAGGCAAGCTATTTTGGCAGCTGGGTCTCTCTTCCTCTCCTCCCACCCTTCCTCGTGCTCCTCCCAGCCATTGCCATCTGCTCCTGACACCACCACAGACCTGCAGCCCCTTTCCTGGGCAGCAGCAACATCTGGCACATCTTGGGTGTAATGTGCTGCTTTTTGGCAACCCTTGCAAAGGCAGTCTGGGGAGCATTTGTCCTCCTCCTCTTTGCTGCACTTCTGATTATAGTTCAAGTCTTCCCTTCCTTTGTCTTGTTTTTTTTTTTCTCTGCATGACCATCAATTTGCCAGCAACCTCTTAGCGGTGTGGACGTGTCCAGATGATGGTCCACAGCCCTCCAGCAGCACTCAATGACATCTGTAGCAGGGATAATGTGCCTGCTTGTGTTTGTCTTCCTGGTGTCATGATGCTCATGTGTGTCCATCGCATGCAAACGCGGCGGCTCCCGGCTGGCACCGGGCTGTGTGTGCACCCTGCAGTGCCAGGGAACCACAGAATGGTTTGGGTTGGAGGGGACATTACAGATCAGCTAATTCCACCACCCTGCCGTGGGCAAGGACACCTTCCACTAGACCAGGCATCCAACCTGGCCTTGGACATTCCCAGGGATGGGGCAGCCACAGCTTCCCTGGACAACCTGTGCCAGGGTCTCCCCACCCTCACAGGGATGAATTTCTTCCCAATATCCCTCTATCCCTGCTCTCTGGCAGTGGGAAGCCATTCCCCCTTGTTCTGTCCCTCCATCCCTTGTCCCCAGTCCCTCTCCAGCTCTCCTGGAGCCCCTTTAGGCCCTGGAAGGGGCTCTCAGCTCTCCCTGGAGCCTTCTCTTCTCCAGGTGAACCCCCCAGCTCTCAGTCCCTTGAGAAGGTGGATGGCTCAGAGGAGGGCTCCCAAACCAACAGTCCCTTCTCCCTGCTTATGGTGAGGATGGATTTGCAGCACTGGGCAGCCACTACCTCCTGTCTCTGCTTAGTGCCAGTCCAGTCATGAGCTTCTTTTTAAGGTTCACACTGTGATTGTTGTTCAGATCCCTCCCAGCCAACAGACGGGACAAAAAAATTACATTCTGCCTCCTTCTCTGGCACAGCCACTTGTCTAGATCTTAAAACCTATTCTTTTTTTTCTACATTATCTTTAAATGTGCCTTTTGTCTTGCAGAAAGAGTTCCAGGCACATGTTCAGTCTGCAGAGCTTTTTTTCCAAACGTACCCTGCAGCGGTTTTGCTTTGTAGCAGAGGGCTGGGAAATGCCTTTGAGTGGGCTCTGTCTGGGGTGTGGGATCTGAGCTCCCTGCTCTTCCTGGGCAACGCCAGGGTGCATGGACAGGTTGTCTGGTGCCCAGACCTCTTCTGCTACTGAAAGATCTCACACTTTGTGGGAGAAAATGGAGGGTATGGCATGGGATGGGATAAAAGCTGCCATCCCTGGAATAAAGCTGGTCTGTGGCTGGCACTGGGCACCAGTCTGCCCTCGCTGATGGAGGGTCAGCAGGTCACGCATCTGGCCAGCTGAGAACATCAGGTCTAGCTGCTGCCTGGACTCATCTCTAGCTGAGACATTGTGGGTTTGGGGGTTTTAAACTGATCTTCAGCCCTTTCCTTTTTAACACTTGACTTCAGGGCTGGAATTCCTTACTGTCACTGTTTTGTCCCTATTAGCAGTTTCCAGTGCTGCTTGGGTTTAGGGTGTGCACAGTCCCTGTGACCATCTCATCTGCCTCTACAAATCATGACTGGCTTCCTCAGTGATCTTCAGCTCTACAGGCATCTGCATTTCTCCATAAGAAATCGGGAGCTTCTCTGCTTTCCACCCTTAATGTTGGTTCATCCCCAAAGACAGCTCGTGATTTGCCTAATCACTGCTGAAGAGAGTTGTGGGAAAAAGATTTTTATCACCAGAGACAACATCCAACAGATTGCAAATGGCCATGGATTACACCACCTTGGTTTCAACACCCCATTTCTGCCTGAGCTGTAATTTCAAACTCGTTCTCACCCCGTGTCTTTATTTTCCATGGTTTCCAGCAGCCGTGTCTGGGTAAACTCTTATGAAAGAGCTGCTCAGGTCAGAGCAGTTGTGTCACGCCACGTCAACCAGGTCACCTTCCTTAATTGTCCCAAGAATCCCAGGGTAAACAGGGTACAGCTGTTTATTCCTCCCCGGACTGAGTAAGGAGTATATTGCTACCAGCTACAGAGAATGCCTTTAATCCTCTCAAGACCTTCTAAGAAGGATGCTACTTCCTTCAGACGTTGTCCAAAATAGCTTTAATAATTTATTTGGCAGTGTCTCTCTCGCCTCACAGGATTATGTGGTAGTGCACATATAAGATTGTCCTCAAGTTCTCAAAAGATCCTTTGCAGATCTTGGACATCTTTAGAGGAGTTATTTGAAGAAACCAAATTTCCCTGTTGGACTGTGATTTCTTTTTCCACCCTTTCTGTCCCTGAACTGTGGTTCCATTATGTGATTATGAAAGACCTGGGCAGTGCAGTCACTCTGAGTCAATGCCCAAGAGTCAAAAAGCTCCATATTTCAGTAGGAAGGAGCCTTCTCTTGTAGAATATATGGGTCCCTATGGCTGTGTGTGTGCCTTCTGCATTCAAGATTGAATTTTTGGAGTTTTCTGCTATTCCTTGTGATCCTGTGAGCTCTTCCATTCCCTCTTGCTGTCTGTGGCAAGATGATGGAAATTAGTGAATGTCCTCTCCCTTGTTTTATGCCCTTCACATTCTTCCTGCTCTGAACTTACTGGATGGAGAAAATCTGATTGTTTTTCTTAATCTTTATTCTTTCTTCCATCTGGAAGCCCTACCCAATGTGATGCTCTCCCTGTACTGCCATGAGGGCACATCTCAGGGGGATGACCCTGCTCTAAATTTGCTGATTTACAGGGCAGTACTGCAGAGACCACAGGCCCTGGAGAACACTGGAGAACAGCTGACCCCAAACTCACCTCACTCTTTAAAAACACTCTTCCCTCTTCACTAGGCTTGGTCAGCTCCATGGCAAACTTTGACACTTTTCTTAAAGGAATCAGCTGCAAACAGATTGGAGAGCATATTTTTTTATCTAAGAACTACAAATGAGCTTATGCAGGGATGATGACTTCTGCTGGCCCAGGGAAGGGAGGACTTCCCAGTCTCCCAGATCAGGGAGACCAAACAGCATCAGGCACCTCTTCCAGTCCAGGGCAGGAACACTTTCCACCATCTTTTCACCTCAGCAGACCTGGGGAAGGGTTGTAGCTCTCACATGGCAGGACATGCCCTCCTGTACCCTGGTGGCATTAAAACAGGGAACTCATTCCACACAGGACTTGATATTTTACTTTTGCCTGGAAACGGCTGCAAATTCCGATGCAAATGCCCATGCAAATGGTCATGCACAGCTATTCTTATCTCTGGACCAAATCTAAACATCCCTTCTTTGGTATAAAGCCTATTTTCCAAAAATACTTTATGTCATCCTCAAACTATTCATGGCTTCAACTCAAGTTCATTAAACTGTGTTACAGGAAGAAATTTTCCAAATTAGAATCCGCGATGGGAACAAGAGGGTGGGTCCTTCCCTTGTGCCATGTTGTTCTCCAGAGAGGACATTTCCTCAGAGTGGAAGGGTTGGATGAAGCTCTGTCAGACTCTTCTTTTGTGTTTTCTACCACATTTTAGAATATGCACTCGAACAGGCCTTGAGCCCCAGTGTCCCACCTTTGGACAGGTGCTCCATGTGATGTCCACGGGGAAGAGCCAGGAATGGGAATTGTGAGCCTTTCTGTTGATGAGCCACAGCACAGCCCCCCCCCCCATATGTTTTGGTAGCAGAAGTGCCAAAAAGAGGCAGGTCCCCTCCTCTCTGTCCTGGTTTGCTCATCCCTGTGCCCTGTTGTGCCAACACAGCTGCCTGGCCAGCTGGACTGGGGAGCTGAGCAGGCTGAAGTTTTTCCTGGATCAATTTTTTTTTTTTGGCCATATTACTCTTCAGGCAGAGGAGTTTTCCTAACCTGACTGCTCCGTGGCTCCACGAAGCGCTGAACTAGCAGGAGCAGGGATTTTGCAGGAGCTGAGGTCGATGTTGGGGTTTCAAACACGTCTAAACCAGAAAAAGCGACCAAGTGTAAAAGCAACAGACAACCAGGATCCCTCAGCAGCCCCAGACTATTTGTTGTTTTCAAAGACCTGCTTCCTTAGAAAGCTCCTTTTGAAGTAATTTGACGTGCCATTTCCAGCTCCTGTGTGATCTACCGCAGTTATTTCCCCTTTATCTGCCTCCAAATGCTCCTGGATGTCTCTATAAACCTGCCTGGCAGTGCCTCTGCCCATGTAGGGGGACCTGCATTAGTGGGGGATTTAAACTTAATGCCAGAGAAGCTTACAAAGTCTCCCATTTGAGATTCTTGAGGTCTTCACACTGCATTTTCTTTCTCATAAAAATAGCATGTGTCTGAGTTTGAAGGATCGGTCAGATCCCTCACATGGAAAATCCCTCTCATCGGCATGAGATAGAGGATAAGGGATTCATCCCTGTCCCCGGTGAAATCAATGGGAGCTTTGCTATTGAGACAGGTCAAATGTCAGTCTCAGTTGTTCGCTCTTCCCCAGGATTTTATCCTTTGTGCTCTCACTATTAAAGGATCTCTCTTCCTGTCTCCTTCCCACAAGCTCTCATCCATCCTGATTTGAAGTCACCTCCATTAAGTGCCTGTAACGCCGGCGCTTTGCTCTGCTCGCGGAGAGGACACTCCATAAATCTCACATTAGTCATGGCATGTGGAGAGCGATCCCAGGGATAGGCTGCTTTGACTCAGAGGTTACCAAACCGTATCAGCCCCTGCATTTGCCTCTCCTTTCAGAGAGAGCTGAGTGTCCCCAGCAGGAACCAGGGCTCATTTCGTGTGAGCTGATGCAGCCACGGGGATGGGGCCGGCACAGCAGCAGCGTGGGCAGGGCACGTGGTGGGCAGGTCCTTCTTCCCTGGGCTTCCTTTCCAGCACCTCTGTCTGCTCTGAGCAGGACAAGGATCTTTCCCCCCAGAAATGGGGGAAATTTATGAGCCTTATGGCTGGAGGGCTTTCCCAGGACAGGTCTCGGGAACATACAGAGACAAGTTGTCCCTGTATGTTGTTACTGGGACCCAGTGGGATGGAGAAGGGGCTGTGCCTTTGCACTGGGTACAAGGCTTCCCAAATAATCTCTGTGGTGCACTTCAGCCTGGTGGAAAAGGAGGGCTGCACCTCGCTGGTGGAAGCATGGGACAGCCCAGGGGCTGATGGAGACTTAGTGGGGGCTCCTTCCACTGCTGTGTCATGAAACCAAACAGCCACATCTTGTTCTCGGGCTTGGAGGCCAAGAATAGGGAAATGTCCCTCCACGGTGCTCACCTCCAGGTTGTGCCAGGGCTCTTTTCTGACAGGGAGCTGCTCTGAACCAGGTGAAAGCAGATTAACATCAAAATGAGCCAGACAATGAGGACAGTGCTCGTGCTGGGTCTTGGAGATGCTCGCATTTACACTTGTGACCCTTACTCCAGTGTAAAACTGGCATTATCATGTTAAAATAACATTAAAATAATTTCACTTTTAAACTAATTTTGGGTAAACTGGTAGAAAGGCTGTGAGTCAGGAAAAAATCAGCTCTGATGGCCCATGTGTGAGACGTGTGCCTCTGTTGTAGTCTGTGCTCTGTGCTTGCTCAGATATAAAAGGTAAAATGTTCTTATGTGGATGGCCATGAACCTTCTGTACCAGGAACAGTGGGAGAGGCTGGGGAAAGGATCCAGCAGAGAAGGGATCCAGGATGCTGGAGGACAGGGACTCAGGTCCATAGGAAGGAGCAGCAGTTCTCCATCAGTTGTATGTCTGGGGCTGGTTTAGAACAACCTTATTTTGAAGTGGAGAAACAGGGAGGCAGCGAGAGAAAGGAGGAGAGGGTTAGGATCTGATATTTGTTCAGGGATGTGTCAGAATGGCATGTCGAGTTGTTTTATAGCTGCTGAGGAAAGAGAAGATGGAGTAGGGAATGTAAAATGACAGAGAGTGAGTAGATGTGATATTTGCCTGATGTATTTTGCTGGTAATTAGTGTAATGCCAATTAGACATAAGTAATCTTTTTTTTTTCTTCTTCGGCTGTATAAATTATTGCTTGAAAATATGCCAACTAAAACCAAGATATTAAACTTTGAGTGATATGGAGATCTCTGTTCCTTGAGGATCTCTAGATGAAATTACCCAGACAACAGGGATCTTGACAAAGGCAAGACTTATTATATCTAGAAAGAAAATGAATAAAAGCAAAAGGAATTGTGTATTCCATGTCTAGCATCTTGCTGCTTATTAACCACACAGGAAGGGGCCCCCACAGAGATGCAGCTACATCAGTGAGAGAAGGCAAATATCTTGCCTTTCCTGCAAACAATGCGGCTTCCAGGCTATTGTTCCCCCTATCAGCTTCCTCAGCAGCCAGATCCTGAACCCTTCCCGTGTTCAGGCAGTTCCCCGCTGTAGGTAAACCCTGCCACCCACCCACACACATCCCATTTTTCATCCCCCAAGCCCTGTTTTCTCTCTGTGCTCACCCACACCGTGAGGCACAGGACCGGTGTTGTTCTGCCTCTCGCTCCCTGGGGACATAAACCTCTTTAATGATGATGAACAGCTTCCTTCAAAGGGTCAATTGCTGATCCTGCACCTCTCAAATCACGCTTCCCTTCGAGCTCTCTCCCTGTCCAGCTCTGGGTTGCTCTTTCCGACAGGTACAGGCTGCTCTGCCTGATGCTGCACACGTTTTGCCACAGACTGTGCGGCGGGAGCAGAGCTGCTGGTACCAACCCTCCCTGTTGGAAAAGAATTGCTCCAAAAACAACGCCCTTGGACCGATTCTGGAAATTTTCATACATCTCTCTTGGACCGTGAAATCAAAATCTCCTCGTGATCATCCTGCTGCCCCCCTCGTGCTGTGCTTTGGGGGTGGCAGAGCTGGCAAACCCCGTCTGCCAGTCTGCCTCTAGTGGGGGGTGCTGATGGATCCCGGTTGTCCCGCCCGGATCTCAGGCACTGGGATTAATCCTCGCTCGCTCTTTATAGTGTGTTTTATTCATCTGGTGCCTTTAGGACAGCCTCTGGCAGGCCTCCCTCGAGTGGTGCAAACTTTATTGCATCTAACCTCCAGCAGCCTGTAAACTGCAGCACCCAGGGGCAGCTGGAGGTTGATATTCCCTATCGGAAGTGATTATCTGTCTTTTTCCCACTTTCCCACAAGAGCATCTTTCTGCCACCCTAATAACAAACATGAGGCAGAGCAATATTCATCAGGATCTGGTTTTTTTTTTCCCAAATAACTTGTGTGCCTCCATTCATAAGGCAGAGCAATATTCATCAGGATCTGGTTTTTTTTCCCAAATAACTTGTGTGCCTCCATTCCTAAGCCTCCCCATATCCCCGTTTTCTCCTTTCACCAGCTGCATTGGTGTTGATACCTCCTGATTTTCAGGAGGAGGTGACTTCTCTCCAACCCTGGCCATCAGGGCAGCAGATCCTTTCAGTGCCCAGGTGGGAATGGTGCCAGAAGCATGGCAAGTGGTCCGATTCAGAAATGTTAACCACCTGGGTCGATTCCTTGGCACGTCTTTTGGCTGCACCACAGGAGGATTTGACCAGTGCATATGCTGCCTCTGCCACGTGCCAGCCACAGAATCTCTCCCCGTTTTGCTTCCACTGCAGATTTTCAGCCTGTGACTGAGTCTGTGGGCGTTTGAGGCGTCAATAATGAGCATTTTCAGCTGGGTTCGTGGCACATCTCCTCACTGCAGAGAAAGGGGCTGGGCAGTTCAGGGGTTCGGGCTCTCCTGCATGGGCTGCTCCTGATCTTTGAGCAATCAGCAGTCAGACGTCCTTGTTTGGTGTCAGATCATTCCTCCCAAGTTTCCTGGCTGTATCCCTGGTCTAATGCTCACAGAACTGCTGTATGTTGGATTTCACGTGTGTTTGGTTCCCTGGGGGCTGGCTGGGGTGTCCAGGGATATGTGTCCACCCTCCATCAGTGGACAGGCATCTCCCTCTCAGGGCAGCCCAAGAGCATCAGCCCTGGATTTAGTGCCCATCCCCTGATCCTTCAAACAGCCACCACGAATTTGGGCAGGGATCTGACCTCTTCCTCCTCGGTGTCTGCACTGTGGCTCGGGCAACCAGCACATTCCTGCAGTCAGAACAGACTGTAAAAGAGCTGAAATGACGTGTGAGTGTGCTCACTTCACTCCCGAGCAGCCCAGGAAAGATCCATGGGAAGAAAACAAAGCATCCGCATGCAAATCCATACTGTCATTTCCTCTCCCAGTTTCCTTGGGGTTTGGCTTGACTCTCTTCCAAGGGCTCTTCCTTCTGCCTCCTCTGCTTCTCTCCGAGTGGTCTGGCTTTCCTTTGTTTCCAGATCCCCTTGTTGAGGGGAGCCCTTTTCATAAACTTGTGATTTCTTTTGTCAGTTAAACACCTACGTGACTTCAAAGGCCTGGAGCAGAGCTTTGCTGTGTGGCTGCTGGCCCCCCTGCACGAACAATTTCCCCCCATCCATTGTCCTGCCAGGGAAAGATTATTAAATTGTTGATGGAGCTTAACAATGGTTTTGTTCAAAGGCAGACATGCGTATGCCGGCTCTTTTCTCCTTGACACAAGAGCTTTAGTACAGGGAACAATGAAAGGCAGCCACCAAGGAGAGAACACAGAGAGGGCTCATAAAGCCACACCAGTAGTCCCCAGTCCTTGTGCCCACAACCTGGTGCTCCTTGCAGTTCACTCCTTGGCTGTGCGTGTGGCTGCCTGGCTGTAGGTGAGGTGAGAGAACTGAAAATGAACTAAAAATAGTTAAAATATTGTGTGTTAATACTTGCTTATGTGATTAGGGCACGAGGAGGATTGAGGAACCAGTAGGTGGTGGGAGGTGATCACCCCTTCCATAGAATCACAGAATCATTAAGGTTGGTAAACCTCTGAGATCATCAAGTCCAACCGTTCCCCAGCACTGCCAAGGCCACCACTAACCCCTGTCCCCAAGTGCCACACCCACATGGCTTTTAGATCCCTCCAGGGTGACTCCACCACTGCCCTGGGCAGCCTATGCCAGGGCTTGACAACCCTTTCCGTGAAAAAATTTTCCCTGATGTCCAACCTGAACCTTCCCTGACACAACTTGAGGCCATTTCCTCTCATCCTGTCCCTTGTTCTCTGGGAGCAGAGCCCGACCTCCCCCCGGCTCCTCCCTCCTGTGAGGGAGAAGAGAGGGTCCCCCCTGAGCCTCTTTCCTCCAGGCTGAGCCCCCCCAGCTCCCTCAGCCACTCCTCAGGAGACTCGTGCTCCCGGTTCCAGGAGCAGGGCAGGGCAGTGCTGGCACGGGGCTGAACCCACGGCTCCGTTGCTCCCGCTCGGAGCGTGCCAAGCACACACACACACACATATCCCCCAGCCAGGCTGTGCCTTGGGAGCAGCTCTGGGAACCTGCAAGGAGGATCATTCCTTAGGCTCTGCAGCCTCGGGCTGCCTGACATTTTGTATTGTACAGACTTACTTTCGATTGCTTATCACTGCAGCTGATTTCCAACACTAAAGCTTCAATTTTCCATGCTGAGTTTCCCTCAGGTTGATTTCTTTTTCTGTTTTTCTTAAGTTTTAGCAGAGCTGTTCCAGCTGGTTTCTGAGAACAAGACATGCTGCCTGAGCCCTGCTAACAAACTGATTATGAGAATTTCTTTTCAAGACCCATTAGCTTAACCATGCTTTGGAAGAGAGGTGTGGAATTTGGCATGGAAGCTCTCAGTATCAGTTGGGGGTTGCTTGCCCCAAAATGACTGAGCCTTTCATTGATTGTACTCCAGCACCATTCCCTGGAGAGCTGTGCCCACACACCCTTGTGTGGCCTTCAAGCAACAGCATTTCCAGGGTTTATGCATCAAGGGAATCATCAGGGGAACAGATTCCCACTGACAGAGAGTAGGTTTAGATTAGATGTTAGGAAAAAATTGTTC
This sequence comes from Corapipo altera, assembly GCF_003945725.1. Taxonomy (NCBI): domain Eukaryota; kingdom Metazoa; phylum Chordata; class Aves; order Passeriformes; family Pipridae; genus Corapipo; species Corapipo altera. Next base: position 512,716 of record NW_020885016.1, on the reverse strand, counting down.
CCTGGGAGGGTGGGGAGGCCCTGGCACAGGTTGCCCAGAGAAGCTGTGGCTGCCCCTGGATCCCTGAAAGTGTCCAAGGCCAGGTTGGACGGGGCTTGGAGCAACCTGGGCTAGTGGAAGGTGTCCCTGCCCATGGCAGGAAGGTTGGAACGAGATGATCTTTCAGGTTCCTTCCAAGCCAAACTGTTCTGTGATTCTATGGTCCATGCCCTCCTTTGGAGACCTGGTACAGGACTTTACTGCTGTTGCTTGATGGACATCCCTCCTGGTTCTTGATGACCATCCGTCCTGTTGCTTGGTGGCATCCCTCCTGGATGTGCCCCTTCCCCAGGACTCTGGGGGTGCCCAATTTTCTTTGGTAACAGCAAAGAAAATTCTTTTCTGGTACAGCATGGCTCCTCTGGGAGGGTTGAGCATGGCTTGTTCTGCCACAGGGGCTTGTGGCTCGCACGGGCTCTGGTGTCAGGTTGCTCCTGGGGGTGCTTTGCTGGGAGCAGTGATGTGTTTGTTTGAGCAGTGTGTGCCCAGATGGGCAAGAAGGCCAAGGGCACCTGGTTTGTATCAAAAATAGTGTGATCAGCAGGACCAGGGCAGGGACTGTCCCTGTGCTGGCCCTGCTGAGGCCCCTCCAGGGCTCTGTCCAGTTCTGGGCCCTCATGGAAGAGAGACATGAAGGGGCTGGAGCATGTGCAGGGAAGGGAACGGAGCTGGGGAAGGGGCTGGAGAGTCAGTCATATGAGGGAGCTGGGGGGGCTCAGCCTGGAGAAAAGGAGGCTCAGGGGGGACCTTCTGGCTCTGCAACTCCCTGACAGGAGGGGGGAGCCGGGGGGGGGGGGGGGGGTCGGGCTCTGCTCCCAGGGAACAAGGGACAGGAGGAGAGGGAACGGCCTCAGGCTGTGCCAGGGGAGGGGCAGGTTGGACCTCAGGAGGAATTTCTCCATGGAAAGGTGGTCAGGCATTGGAAGGAGCTGCCCAGGGAGGTGGTGGAGTCCCTGGAGGTGTTCAAGGAATGGGATGTGGCACTCAGGGCCCTGGGCTGGGGAACAAGGTGGGGATTGGTCAATGGCTGAACTCAGTGACCTTGGAGGTCTTTTCCAACCTCATTGGTTCTGTGAATTTTTGGTTCTGTTGGAAACCTGCTTTGGGGCAGGTGGGGGGTCCAGGGTCCTGTTCCTGCTGGGAGACGGAGCCAGCCTGTAGTGCCTCCCAGCCAAGGCAACTTCCTTGGCTCACTCCCAGGCTGGCACTGTGGAATTCCACCTGGAGCACAGAGGACTCCGTGTCCCCCCACACACAGCACCAGGGCTGGAAGCCTGGGGTCCCTCTGGCCTCCCAGTCTCTGGGCTGCCAACATAGAGGGACTCTTTCTTTGTCTTCTTCTCCCTTTTATTGTCCTTCCTGGGGCCTGTTCTCTGCCCTTCTGCTTCTTCCCTGGCGAGCTGGCAGAGGCTGCCTCAAGCTCCAGTGCCCTCCGTGATTAGCTGCTGCCAGGAAGGGAAGCACGACTGCAGCTTTAATTAAATGATAAGGGCAGAGCCCCGGAAGTGGGGAGATAAGTGCAGTGGTGTCTGCCACCACACTTGCCCAGGCTCTTTCTAATTAGCTTTGAGAAGCTCTAGAGAGGAGGATTAACCCTTGGAGGGAGACTGGGTGGAGCGGTGGGCTGCAGCACATGGAGGGTGCTGTGCCATCCCAAGGGATGGGGGGCTGCAGTTCCCCTGGAAGCGTGTGTGGGATGTGGGCTGGAGGGGATCCTTCTGTGTGCTCCCCTGAGCCCTGGATCCTGAGCAGGGGGGAGAGGTCAGGGAGGATCAGACCCAGCCTTTCATAGGCTCAGGTAAAAGGCAGAGCTCAAGGATTAGGTGCCCAGGTTCCTTCTGTAAGAAGCATTTGCTGCTCTAACAGACCCCATGGGTGTGGGGTGAGTGTCCCCAGCCCCGGGAGCAGGGACAGGAGTGCAGGGCACAATCCTGCCGTGGGTCACATCTCCAGTCCCCTCTGGAACCACAGTGTGTCTCAGTGATGCTCTGAGAGGGGGGGACTTGGGGAGATGGGGTAAGAGGAGCACTGTATGTCACCAACCCATAATGACATGGACCAGGAGCTCTCCAGGACCTGGTGCCACAGGGTGGCACAACCTGTCCCTCACCCAGATGCAGCTGGAGAGTCTGGAGGGCTGGAGGAGGGCACCTTGGCTGTGGCACTGTGTCACTGGGTCAGTGGGTGGCCAGAGCTCTCAGTGGCATAGGTGACACTCTCCCCGGTGGCCCCTTCTGGCCACCCCCTTCCCATCAGCTGGCAGCACACAGGCACCCTGAGCATGCCAGGGAGCCCTGGGAGGGGCATTCCTGTGTCCCCAGGGAGCCTCTGGCTGGAGAACAGGACAGGTCACCCCCCCAGAGCCAGGCTGGGACCCCCACTGGGAGGAATCCTGAGCACTGGAGGCATCCATCAGCAAAGGCAAGGTGGGGATGGGGAAGGAGCAATTGTGGAGGTATTTGGGCAGCAGGAATGCGCATACAAGGCATGCATGAGCTGGCAGCCCCCGGGGAGAGCAGGTGCTGCTGCTCCCCGATGGCATTTACATAACCATCATTAGCTCTTGTGAGAGAGACTCAAAAGCCCTCTGTGTGCTCCCACCTGCCCCTTTTCCATGGGCAGGGCTGGAAGAAGGGCAGCTCCACGGACTCCTTGTCAGGACCTTTGTGTGCTCCTAAAGGTCCCACAGGAGTTGTTACTCACCGGGGGTGGATGTTGCAGCAGCAAACAGTGAGGAGGGGAGATGGTTTGGTTACTGCACACTTTGGTTTGTGGGTCTCCTCGACCTTTCTGGTGGCTGTTTGTGCAATGTCTGTTGTCTGTCATGATTGACCAGAGAGTTTGGATACAAGGATTTCATTTTGGAGCTGGATTTCTTCGTTTTATTTGTGAGTGAAGAGGATTGCCCAGCAATGCTTATCACCTGGTTTCAGTTGCTGGGAAGTTTTAACTGCAAGGAGTCAATTTTTCACAGTGGACATGTGCCACATACCAAATATTTTGAAAGGTGCCGGTGAAATCTGCCCAGGTATTTCACTTCCAAAAGGAGGTAGGAAAGGAAATTGCCAGGTTTTCCCCATTAGGAAAACAACCCCCCTAACCTCCAGCCCCTTCTTTAGAGGAGCAATTTTCTGTGATCTCTTGACCCTTTCTTTGTACCTTCCCCAATTTCTGCAGCCTCTGGGGCAGAGTCTCACTGAGAAAGCATCTTCTTCCCGAAAAGCCTGTTATATCTCCAGGTGGTTCTGTCCTCTCTGAGGGAGGCACAAAGTGTGGGAGGCACAAAGGGACCCTGAGGAAAGTATTTCCCCCCAGAGTGTAACTCTGGTCTGCCTCATGAAGCAGACTTCCATGAAGTGAATTAAGACTGCATGGACAATCCTAATTTTGGCATTTCCTAACCTTTGAACCCTGTAATCCTATTAAGCTACTTCTTAACATAATTATTCCGTAGTTTAATGTAATAATTCTGCTTTTTATAGTCCAGTGAAGGTTGAAGCCCCACTATGCCTGGGCAGAAGATCATGTAAGTGGCACCACAAGCACAAAATCTGTTATAGGAGGATTGCATTTGTTTTGCTGGGTATCACAGGGATTGCAGTGAAGCTGGAGGGCAGGTGGGGATTTTGGGAGCCCTGTGGGTACCGCAGTGCGTTGCTGAGCCCTGTGAGCCCTTCCTGATCCCTGCAGGAACACGGTCAGTGTCCAGAAACATCCATCTGAGAGCTCTGCCTCCCGTTGCTGTGGCGATGTGGCTGCTGTCACACAACTGCCCGTGGTGTAACTGCAGCAGGGAGGTGGTTCCTGACCCTCCAGCTCCGGCAAACACAGGAAGAACACGTCCCCTGGGAGCCTGGGCTCGGGCCCTCGCTGCCGACAGAGCGCTCCAGCACTACCTGTGCCGGTGCTGCTGAGGCTGGTGGGTGCATCTGTCCACATTCATTACATGCTGGTTCTGCTGGGATACCCTTGGCAGGAGCTGGGAAGTCGTTTGCCGCGGAGCTGCGTGTGAGTGTTGTAATACACTCCAGAGGCCACGGTTTGATCCGTGTGCGCATCTGGGGGCTGACAGGCCATTAACTCCGGAGCCAGCTGTCTGTGCCGGTGTAGCTACTATTGTTTAGCAAGAGGGGAGAGATGCTCAGTGCTGTAGGGGCTGGGGGAGATGGCTCTGTGTGTTATATCTCATGACTTCAGTGCCGAGGAGAGATCCATCTGCATGCTGGCACCAGCCTGAGGATGCCTCAGTATTTATTGGAAGAGCGGGTGTTGCTCGTTATTGCCCCGAGAGCTGTAGGTGTGGCGTGGAGCTGCAGTCACCACCTTTCTGGGCAGTGGCAGGTCGGTCTCTGGTACCGGGAGCCATCTGTCTGCGTGCTGTAGTGACGGTGGTAAGTTTGGAAAGCCATCTGTCTGGGTGTTGTAGTGCTAGAATTGGTCCCCGAAGCCGTCTGTCTGGGTGTTGTAGTGCTAGGAATGGTCCTGCAAACCGTCTGCCTGGGTGGAGGGGATGATGTGAGCTCAGACTGGGAAAAACAGGGGCTGACGTGGACTGCAGGGAGCTCTCGGCCTGTGCTTTCAGCTCCCGACGTTTCTGTGCTCATTGATCTCTGGAGCATTGCTGTGGGAACGGGCAGCGCTCCAGCAGCCTCCCCCAGGGCCTGGAAAGTGGGATTGGTGTTGTGCTCCTGCTGCTCTGGAGGTGGAGAGCTCTGGGCACATCCACATGGGAGGTGGGAACCTGGAGGCAGAGATGGGCTGAGGAGCTGGGGAAGGCACTCTGTGTCCAAAGGGTGTCCAGCCGTGTCCTGGGGGCATCAGGGAGGGGATTGTCCTGCTCTGCTCTGCCCTGGGATGGCCTCACCTGCAACATTGGGGCAGTCTGGGGGGACACAATGTCAGAAAGATTTAAAGCTGTTAGAGGGGGACACAAGGATGGTGAAGGGCCTGGAGGGGCCAAATGAGGAGTGGCTGAGGCCACTTGGCTTGTTCAGCTGGAGAGGCTGAGGTGAGACCTCACCGGGGTCTGCAGCTCCTCATGAGGGGCAGCTCCATCTCTGCTCTGTGTGAGCAGGGACAGCAGCCAGGGAATGGCTGGAGCTGTGTCAGGGCAGGCTCAGGTTGGATCTCAGCAAAAGGTTCTTCCCCCACAGGCTGGTTGGGCACTGCCCAGGCTCCCCAAGGCAGTGGGCACAGCCCCAAGGCTGCCAGAGCTCAAGGAGGGTTTGGACAGGGTGGGATTGTTGAGGTGTCCTGGGCAGGGTTAAGAGTTGTACTTGAGGACCTTTGGGGTCCCTTCCAACTCAGGATACTCTATGATTCCCTGCTGGGATAACACACTGACTGTGCCCAGATCATCTGGGGACCCTGAAGGAGGTGTCTGAGCTTTGCAAAGGAGGTCACGGCCCCACAGCTCCCTCCAGCACAGCCCCCCTCTCCCGAGAGCACTCCAAAGGGGAAGATGTGTTGGGAAGGAGCCACTGGGCTCCTGTTCCCCAGAGGAAGCTGAGCCAGGTGGGGATGGGCTGGTGAGCATCTCCTGGTGCCAATGTCGGGGGGGCTCCTCCAGGCTACTGGGTCTGGCACGGAGAGGGGTAAATAAAGGGGTGGGATAATGCAGGACATTTATTCCACCAGTGTTGGGATGCACAGGCATGAAGGACAGAATGGGATAGGATAAGATAGAGTAGGATTAGATTAGGATGGGATGGGATGGGATAGGATAGAGTAGGATAGGATAGGATAGAATGTAGGATAGGGCAGGGTAGGGTAGGATAGGATAGGGTAGGGTAGGGTAGGGTAGGATAGGGCAGGGTAGGGTAGGGTAGGATAAGGTAGGATAGGATAGGATAGGGTAGGGTAGGATAGGGTAGGATAGGATAGGGTAGGGTAGGATAGGATAGGGTAGGGTAGGATAGGATAGGATAGGATAGGATAGGATAGGATAGGATAGGATAGGATAGGATAGGGTAGCATAGGATAGGGTAGGGTAGGTAGGATAGCAATGGGGCTGCTGGTGTAAGGAAATGGGATGTTGGGACACACTATCCAGCATCGGGGTGCAGCGAGGAGGGAGCAGAGCAGCAGCAGTGGTGCCTGGAGGAAGAGGAGGGAGCAGAGCAGCAGCAGTGGTGCCTGGAGGAAGAGGAGGGAGCAGAGCAGCAGCAGTGGTGCCTGGAGGAAGCAGCTCGGCAGGGGAGTGGTATCTGGAGGGAGCAGTGCTGTAAAACATGGCACCTGGAGGAAATGGCACTGGAGGAGCAGCAGTGCCTGCGGGGCACACAGCAGCAGGGGGAGGCAATACCTGGAGGGAGCAGCAGCTCAGAACGTGGCACCTGGAGCAGGTGGCACCCTGGGGGAGCAGCACCTGTAGGCAGCAGCGCCGTGGGGGAACGGCGCTTCCCAGGAATGCGCCGTGGGGGGAACAGCGCCCATGGGGAGCGGCACCACGGGAGAGGGGCACCTTGGGTGGGCACGCTGTGGGGGACAGCACCCGTGGGGGACACCTGTGGGGAGTGGCGCTGCGGGGGAGTGGCACCTGTAGGGAATGTTGGCACTGGAGAGTGGGATCCGTCAGCAGTGGGCCCTGTGGGGAGCGGCGCCCCGGGGAGCCTGGAGGAGCGATGGCACGGGAGAACAGGGAGCAGGGACACCGGGAAGGGGAGTAGGGAATGGTGCCTGCTCCCAGGAGCTGTGCTGTGGGAAGGGAGTTGCTGGAAAGGGTGGCATCAGGGAGGCTGTTCCCATGGCACAGGGAGGGAGGACAGTGCTGCTGGGGTGGGATGTCGGGGGAGGCACCACCATAGGGGATGGCCCAGGGTGTTCTGCAGAGCCCTGAGGGCTCCGAGTGGGAGAAGGGGTGTTTCCAGGTGTCCACAGCAGGACAATGAGGTGACAAAGCTGCCTCTACTGGAAACACTGCATCCTTCCCTGGCTGAGAGACAGACCTTTGAAAGGGACACCTTGGATACTTGAAAGGGACACCTTGGACATTTGAAAGGGACACCTTGGACATTTGAAAGGAGCACCTCACACCTCAGTTTGTGCTGTGGGCCACCCTCCATCCCTCTGCCTGCCAGGGTAGCAGAGGTACAGGGCTTTTGGGCTCTGCTTTTGGGGTAGCTGGTTAAAATTAGTAGCTGATGTTCTCCCCAGGTAGGGAAGGTGAGACTTTCTGATCTAATGCTTTTGGGAAAACATCCTGCTTTGCCTCTGAGCTGCTCTCCCCACACTCATATCCCTCATTTCTCCATGCCACCAAACCTCTCCAGTCCCTCCTAGCATGCTGTGCTTCCCTCCTCCTCCTCTCTCCAGGCTTCTCTGGATCCTCTGCCTTGCTCTGCTCTGTCACTGCCTCCCCTCCCTGAATTGCTCCACCACATTCCCTCACCTGCAAGGTCTGGCCTCCTGTGCTGCATCAATCCTGCTCCCCTGGACAGTGCTGATGTCTGAAGACAAGGGAGAACCAAACCAGGCTGTGGATGGTTGCAGATGGTGGCATAAAAACTGTGCTTGGGGCTGGCTCTCAGCCTCTGCTTGAAGCCACCTGGCTTGGAGTGGGCAAGGGAACCTCTGCAGGGCTCCTGCAGGAGAGGGAAGTGCCTGCTTTTGTCTCATCCCTCACAGTGCTCCAGAGCACTGCTGCAATCCCCCATGAAGAGCAATAATGTCACCAGAGGAGCCCTTGGAAATGGCTGCAACAGGATGTGTTCCTGCCCTGGGTGGGGATAGAGAGAGAGGAATAATTAGCAGCAGCACCAGTATGTGCCTCTTCCCGGAGGAACCAGCCTGCCACAGTCTCCTTCACAAAGAGCAGAGGTGCCCTGGATGGCAAGAGGTAGGAACAGCCCTGGGAGCAGTACCACGGCTCCAGAGAGCCTCCCCTCCTCCAGCCAGAGAGAGAGGGCCCAGGGTGCATCCTGCTGTAAAACCCCAGCCGTGCCCCCTTTTCATCTGCAGAAATCAAGGGTATCCCACTTCTCCTACCCTGGATTCATCCCTAAGCAATGTGCTGAGGAGAGCTACAGGAGGCACCTGACAAGGGGATGGATGCCAGAGCAACGGGAAGCTGTAGGAAGGGGGGAGCCAGAAGGCTGTGAGGATGCCCAGCCAATCCCACGGCCCTCCTGGCTGGGGAGTGCAGCCTTCTGACTTGGAATGAGGATAACACAGGATGGGCCAGCCCTGGGAGCCGGCAAAGCTCAGGAAAACACGGCGGCTGCACAGGCACAGCTTCACTCTGAGCAGCCAGGATACTGTGATGATGGAGAGGGCACGGCCATCCTCTTCATCACCTGGGAACTCTGACAGATTTCAGGGGTCCAGAGGCACAGAACTGCATTTCTGGGGTGGAGAAGGGATCTGAAATCCCGAGTACCCTTTGTAGGGTGATGTGGGCACCTCACCACCCCACAGGGCATCCAAGGTCAGCACTTTGTGGGCAAAATTTCCACCAAAGAAAGATTCCTGCAGTGGCACATCAGAGTCTGAAGCACCAGCATGTGCTGAGAATTAGGCCATAGGGTCGTGTTTGCCCTAAATCACAGCTATTCAGGAATTACACCCTGCCCCGTTCCCGAGCTCTCAAAGCAGAGCTCATGGCACATAATCCTCCCTCCAGCAGCTCCAGTGCCAACATCCCACTGCAAACAAGGGGACAACGCTGGAAAAAGGCTTTAGTGCCAGCAGCAGACAATGGGAAAACCAGAATAAAAGCCCCTGAACACAGAGTTCCTGCTTGATCCTGCCATTTCCAAGCTGCCGCTGGCACGAGGAAATCGCCAGGGCTTTGTTCACTGCAGAGGTGGGTTTGATTTCGGTCCTGCCAGTCCCTTCTGTGAGCTCAGCAAAGCACCTTGTGCCAGAGGAAGAAGGGATGGCAACCATCCACTGCCTGCCCTTGGAGCCCAAGGCATTGCTGGAGGATGAAATGATCTCCAGTAGGAAAGCTGGTGAGAAAGCGATGGCAATATTTCCTCTCGGACGGAAGTGGAGAACGACGTAACGCGACCTCACACTGACCGAGATATTGTGTTGTCCTGAGAGGAAGACCTGATGGATCATCCTGGGCTCAGGCTCTGTTCTCTGCTTTGACTTGCACAGAGCAGAGATGAAAACCAAGCTGTCGTGCCTCTGGTGTCACCTCTTGCTTTCCAGCTGCAGCCGGGAGAGAGAACCGAGGCAGCTCCGCGGGAAATAGGACACTTGGTCGGTGGCCAGCCCCGAGGATGACCCCACAGACATGCCCTGCCAAGCTCTGCTCTCGTGCTGCCCCGTGCCGGTGCCTTGTCCCCTGTGACGCTTTGAGCTCCTGCTTTTGTCCCCGCAGTGTGAGCGTGGCTGTCCCCTGTGCTCGCGGTCGTTGTCCCGCTGGTGGTGTGTCCGTGCGTGTGTGTTGTGGTGGGATGCACGGCCCCTCTGCACGCCTGGACTTGGGGTGCCACGAGCCAGGTGGCTCCAAGCTCTGCCTCAGGATCACGTGTGAGGCCAGTGGGCTCCAGGAAGGCTTGGGATAAGGCTGGAGAAACTAGTGAGCGATGAGCAGCGGTGGCCCAGCAGCCTCAAGGAGGCTGGAGCAGGGCCAGGAGAGGCCAAGGGACTCCTGAAGGCAGTGGGGACCAGGGGGATGCTCTGGGACTCGGGCTGGCAGAGGGTCAGGGGTCCAGGAGGATCCTGGGGGGGTGTGTGGAGGTGGGGGCTGTGCACTGATGTGACCCTCTCGTCCTTTTTCTGCTCCTCATTAGAGTCCCCTGAGCGGAGCAGGCTGTGAAGGGGGTCTGCACTGAGGTATGTCCCTGTGGCTTCTGCCAGGATATCACAGCTTCCGTGTGTGCCAGGGCATGGGATACAGGAGACGGCTCCCAGCACGGGGGCCAGAGCCCCTGCAGGAACCAGGGGAAACATCTGGGGTGCCTCAGCCCCCAGAGGAGCTGAGAATTTGGGATCCAGTCGCTGGGGGCTGTTTTAGGGCAAGATATGCTCACTCCCTGGTTTGCTGCTAACTTCGCCCCTTCTTCCATTCCCCTGTCACTTGTAACCCTTGTCAAGCATTCCCAGCATTGTGTGGAGCCTTCTCCTGCAGAGTCCTTCCCTGAATCCCGGGGTTGCCTGTGTGTGAAAGCTGTGCCAGTGTGACATGGGGACATCTGTGTCTTGAGGGTCCCAAACTGGAGGCAGGAGGGAGTGCTGATGAGGGCAGAACTCCCAGCATGGTGCTCTGGTTTCCTTCTTCCCAGGGTTGAGGCAGTGCCACTGGGTCTGTCTTTTTTTTAGGAGAAGGGAACTGTGTGTACCAGTGTGTGTCTGGTGGGAAGGGGGATGCCCTGTGTGCCTCAGGTCCCAGAACTCCTCAGCAGCTCCCTCTGTCAGTCTTTATCAGTGAGGTAGTGAACTCCTGGGTGGAGAGATGGAGAGGACTTCTGGGAACCACAAGGGACATCTGCAAGTCTCAAGGTCACGAACAGCCCCCCCTTTCACTCCAGCATCAGCACCAGGCTTGATGTGCCCACAGGTGCTTGTGGTAGCAGGCAGTGATGTGTCCCAGGCAGCAGCAGGGCACTGTGTTGTGTCCCAAACTGGGGGAGAGGTCAAGGAATGGCTTCTGTCTGGGATGGCTCTTGGAGGGACACACTTCTGGATGGAAACACCAAGATTTGGCTTCTGAAAACTTGTGACAGGTACTCCTTGTGTCAGGGACACATGGCCAAGGCTCAAGAAGACCTTGTAGTGCCTGGGGTAGGGGGTGGCTGGTATGTGAGGACACCACAGCATGAACTGGTGTAACTGGTGGTCAGTGTCCTGTGTGTGCCAGGAGCAGGGAGCTGCTGGTGCCCTCAACATACCAGGCTCCCCCAGGGGCAGGTGTTTGGTGCACAGGGAGGCTTGGGGACAGGGTCTCACAGCAGGTCCAGCCTCTCTGGGGCTGGACATGGGTTTGCCCACGTGTGCTTTGCTGTGCTCAGGGATTTCAGACTCTGCAGGAGACCAGAAGATGCCTGAGGACTTCTGGCTGGGCTTGTGGCTCCTGCTGATGGGTGCCTGGGGAGGCTGGCAGGTGGCCTGCCTTGACTGATGTGAGCAGGGCAGGGCTGCCCAAGGATCCTGCTCAGGAAACATGGTTGTGCCTCAGGGTGGTGAAGAGCTGGGCTGTGTTTAGGGCAGTTCTGTCTCTGCGCGGTGAAGCCACTGGTGGTGCCCAAAGGTGCTGGACCAAGGGAGTTCCTGGAGCCTTGCAGGGTCCAGGTGGTGCCCACAGCTGTGGGATCACAGGTCTGGGGGCAGCGTGTCCCCTGCTGTGCAAATCCAGGTTGTGGAGCACCTCCTGTGCCATCCTTGTCTCCAAGGGGGTGGGCTTGGTGAGCTCTGCCCCCCATTTCTCTGCACGGACCTGCTGCAGGGTGATCCTTCGTCCAGGGGGAGCTGGAGCTGTGACCTTGGATGGGAGCCTTGGGTTCCCTTCCCAGCTCTGCTTCGCTCCCGGGGTGTCCATGGGTCCAGCTCCGTGGGTGTCTGTGGGTCCAGCTGTTCCCTGCCACCGCTGGAGGGTGAGGGCAGGACAGAAACTCCCAGTCTCTGCTGCTCATCCCCGTGCCCCGTCCCGGCACCCCGGGTGTGTAACGCTGCTCTCCCTTCCGTCCCCGCAGATCTCCGGCCTCTGCCCGATGTAGCCATGACTGGGACCTGCACCCGGGAGTGCACGGAGTTCGGCCACTCGGACACCTGCTGGATGCCCGGCCAGTCCTCCCCCAGCCGCAGGCCCAAGAACGCCCTCAAACTCTCCACTTTTGTGCCTTACCAAGACAGAGGGAGTCAAGAGCAAGTCGGGAATGGCAGCCCCAGACTCTCAGAAGAGCGCAGCACCAAAATGGCCAACCTCCGCCTGCTCCCCACGTACAGTGCCTTCTCCAATAGTAGCCATGAGCCCTGCAAGGACTCTCCCATGGAGGAAATTCCTCTCACCCAGACCTCGGACTTCCAGCCAGCCACCACCCCCTCGGCGCAGACCACCAAGAGGGAGATCTACCTGTGAGGCTGGGCGTGAGGGGCAGGGAGCAGCTGCGCTTCTGAGGCCAGTGCCCAGAGGAACGTTATAAACCTTCGATGCTTTACGGCTCCGGCCGGTCCTCCAGGCAGTGGGCTCTGCGGAGAGCAGGGCGGGGCGAGGCAGGGATGCGAGGAGCGCCTTTTTAACCCGCTGTTTCCCGGGGCTGGGAGTGGGTGGGAAGGCTGAAAAGCATCTGAAACCCGATTCCCGAGCACTTGCGGGTGCATGTCTCCGAACTGCTGCGTCGCCGGGGAGGGCTGGGCAGGCTCCTGGTGCGGAGGGCACGGCTGGGGAGAAGGGCTTACGTACCAAAGGTCCACGCAGAGCTGGTGGAGTTCCTGGGGCATAGGACGAGGGGTGTTCCCGCACACGGGGAGCGAGCTGCCTGTCTCTTTGCTGTAGACTCCTGTAAATACTTAGGAATGACATTCAAGTCCTGCCTGATCGAAACTTTTTATTGTCCTTGAAACAAAAAAGACGTTTAAACAAAAACAAACAAACAAACAAACCACACATAAAAAAAGAGGAAAAACAAAACAAAACAAAAAAAAAAAGGAAAAAGAAAAACAAACCACAGGGAGCAAGTTCCAGCTTGGAATGGTTTGCTGCGTGGAAGAGCCCCTGGGAGCGCAGCGTCCGGCCCGCACTCATGTTCTATATTGTAAATAGAGATGTGACCAGTCCCTGAAACAACAGCTGGGGAGCTGGAGGAGAGGGGCAGCATCCCTGCTGGACTGTAGGGACTTTGCTATTTTTCAGCCTGGATCTCTTTCTGAACGTTGTCACTGTGCCCACAAGCTGCAGGGTCCCTAGGGACTGCCCGGTGCCATAGGTGGGGTCTGCTTTTGGGGGGTGGGGGGTTCCCTGGTGGTGGCCGGGCGCCTGGCGGGTGGAGGAGGGATGGGGAAGCCCCCAGTGAAGGGACCGGCTGGGTCCGGGGAGGGGATGTCCCAGTGCAGGGACCGGCTGGGTCCGGAGAAGCCCTCAGTCCCACTCTGCTGGCAGGGAGGTCGTCACCGGCTGTGGTGTCTCAGCCCATCCCCTCGTGCCTCCTCGGGGCAGGGGATGCCCGTGAGGCGGCCGTGCCATGCCCTGGACCTCCGTCCCACCCACCTGTAAAGCCACCATTGCCTTTGTGAGGAGGAGCTTTGTCTCAGGGTCACACCGGGGGCCACCGAGCCCCTGCCCACTGGACTCCCGCTGCCCTTAGGCCACGGGGCCACTCTCACGGGGTCCAGCTTTCTCTTCCATTGTCAAAGGTCCACCGGTCTCCCTGGCAGGTCCCCGCTGCCCTGGCATCCTCAGCTCCCTTGCAGGGCACCCAGCCAGGGCAACCCTGCATGGGCAGCGGGGAGAGGACCCCCTGCCCCTCAAGGGACTCCCCAGAGGGGCCGCCTGGGCACTCTCTCTGCTTCTTGGGAGCTGGGGCACGGTCCTGTTTTTGGGGGCTCCACGTGCCCCCCTGGCAGGAGGGGTCCGGGCGACTCGCGCCTCATTCCCGGGTAGCCCTTCCCGGCCTTCCCCCGCGGGGACGCGGGGACGGGCTGTGCTGCACCGTAGTTCTTCCCGTACTCGCGCGTCTTCATCTCTGGCATCTTCCTTGGGGAGCGGGGCCAGCGGTACCTGCGGGATGGTTCCCCCCGTGGTGGCTCATCCTCGGACCGCGCGGTCCGTCACCGCGGGGCTCCGCCGGCACAGGGACACCCCCGGGGCTGCGGCTCAGGGACTGCCCTGCCATAGCTGTAGTGCCTGTCGGGGTGCAGCGCGCCGGGGCCCCCCTGCCCAGCCTCCTCCCTCCCTCCAGCATCCTTCTCTGAGCAGCTCCTCTCCCTCCGCGGTGGCAGGAGGCGGCCAGCTCGCGGGTGCGGCTCCCGCTGGCCTGAGGGGACACGGTGCGAGCCGAGCCCGGGCGGCAAAGGAAGGGTGGCAGAAGGCGCCTGTTCGCCCCCGTTCCCTCGTGCCCCGGCCCTGCCTTCCCCGGGCGGCACCGTGCCACGCACCGCCCGCGGCCCCGGCACTCGGGGGGCACCCCGGAGGAGGCAGGACCCTCCTCCCGGCCTCCTGCTGCTCCCGCCCACCGGCCGGGCGTCCCTCCCGTCGGGCGCGATGCTCCCGGTGGACCAGCCCGCCCGTCCGGGCATCCCTGCTCTCCCCTCGCCCGCGGGGGGCCCGCGTTCCCCTGGTCTGGCTGCCTGAGCAGGTCCCGCTCCTGAACTTGTTTTTATTGTAGCTCTGTAGTTTCAGGGCCAAACTGGGCAGAATGTGCAATTTGGCCGTGCTGGCCAGGATCTCTGACCCCGCTGCCAACCCGGCTGCTCACGCCTCCCCTGGGCTCAGGCAGTGGCAGTGTCCAGTGCCCCTCGTGGGGACCCCCTGGGACAGCGGTGTGGCCCCATCTGAGGGGTGCTTGTCCAAGACCGACCTTATCCTGGCCCCTCAGCTGCGGGTGGGCTCCCTGCCTCATGCCCGGGGTCTCCAGAGGGCCCCTGAGGCTGGAATCCCCGCAGCTGGAGGTGCTGTCCTTGTCTCCTGGAGCACATGGCGATGTCCTCAGTGCGAGCACGGTGCGAGGGGGGAGTGCAGAGGGGGTCCCCGAGGGGTGGGTGTGGGCACGGGTGCCACGGGGAGGGAGGGTTGGGGGGAATGAGTCTCGTGGGGGGTGCACAGAGGGATGGTGGGGCTGGGGGTTTGGAGGGCAGCACAGTGGTGAGAGGGCACGGGGGGCTGGGGGGTGGAGAGGGGCTGGGGGGAGCATGGAGGGGAGGGTGGGTGTGTGGGGAAGAACAGAGGGGGCAGTGGGACTGGGTCCTCAGTGGGGTGCCAGAGGGGTAGGAGGCTCTGTGGGGCGCAGCAGGGATGGGGCCCTGGGGAGGAGAAGGCCCTGGGAGAGGGGGTGCTGGGGATTTGTCCCGGGGCGAAGTTGACAGTGTCACTGGGGATCAGTCCTGGGGGAGGGTGAAGAAGAGGTGCTGTCGGAAAGAAGCTCATTTGCACAATTATAAGCCAGAAGGATAAAGCCTCTGTGCACGTGGGGAGGGGGAAGCTCCCCACGGGCTCCAGTCTAGACAAGCACAGGGAAGAGGAGGGGGTTGGACGCCTCTGAGGAGGGTTCACTGTATCTCACACTGCACTAGGACAAGCCAGGGGGAAAACCAAAGGTGGGAGCCAGGGAGCAGGCGGGCTGCGTGGGAAGGATCTAAGCGACCCCTTTGTAGCTCTTCAGTGTTGGTTCTATTTATACGAGATTTCATTTCCTTGCTTGTGATGCCTTGTTTTTTGTACAGTTTTATGTACATGCAGGTGTAGCTTTTCTAAAGGAGAAATCCTACGGCAGAGTAAAAGTACCCAACTATTTTTCAGATGGTGACCTATGTCTAAGGCGACGCCTCTTGCTAAGGTTGTATTGCTCTCAATGTGTGATGCATTTCCCTGTGCGGGGAAGGCTTTGGGCCTTGGGCTTGGTTTTCCCCGGGCGCTGTGAGCACAATTGATTCCCTTGTAACTCTTTCTGTTCGGAGCAGTGAGCATGACACCGTTGTGATCCCCTTTCCGTTCTCTCTCCTGTTCTGTTTGTTTGCTGAGCTGTCAGATGACCAACTCCATTGTAATTAGCCCTTCCTAAAGCTTTACAATAAAAGTGTGAAAACCCGGCCGCCTGTGCCTGGCTGGTTCTTCCCGTGTCACATCCTTACACAGAGTTTCTGGAGAGCCTTGGATTTACCTCCTTCCCCCAGGTGCACAGAGCTCTGGGGTGGCTGCTCTTGTCTATCCACTCCTGTTTTCCAGTTTAAGGATATTTCTGAATATTTCTATGAATAAGATAACCCCCCAAAGCAGTTTGCCACAAACCAGTCTCCTTTAAGGCCAGGTTGGATGGGACTTGGACAGCCTGGACTAGTGGAAGGTGTCCCTGCCCATGGCAGGGGGTGGAATGAGATGAGCTTTCAGGTCCCTTCCACCCAAGCTATTCTATGATTTAAAACCAAAATGTTTCAATGAAAAGACATCTTCAGACCCCAGGCTGCCTGCACCTGTCACCAGCTAAGGTGGGAACCATGGGAAGTCACATCAAGTGCTCCAGATTCCCTCCAACCTCCATCACTGCTCCTTGGAGCCCTGATCCATTTCCCACCATTCACCATCTCCTTTACCAAGCATGGGTGATGGTTTTTAGGTACTTTGGACCCTTTGGAAACAGCTGAGCCACTTCAAACTAGGGCACATCTGTGGCTGCTTCCCACCACAGCTGCAGGGAGCTCTCTGAGCCATGGCTGTGGTGGTTCCCTGGTTTCTTCACACAGGACTAGGCAGGATCAGGAGCTGTACAGGGGGGGTTCTTGGCTCAGAGTAGAGTTGCTGCCCTCGTTAGTGGGATTACATGTGAGTGCTGGGCTCACACACAGCACTGCACCTCTCTCTGCTGAGCCGTGGGCACTGGACTCCTCTGGTTGTGCTACCAGGCAAAGGCAAGACTCACCCCAAGCTTGGAAGACCCCAGCAAGTGTTCCTGGGAAGGAAGGAAGAGTTCCCACATGAAGATGTAGCCCATCCTCCTCTCCTCTGTGTAGAGACTCCCTTTCTACCATTACCTTCTTCCCAGGCTCTGCTCTGGGCCATGAAGAGTGGGACTGATGCCCCAACTCCCGAGGGATCACTGCTCCTGGGTGAGGGGTGGGGGGCTCTCAGCTGCCCCTCAGGGCAGGCTCACTCCAGCTGGGCAGGGATGTGTCTCCAGGGATCCTGGGGAACCGAGCAGCCTTTGCTGCCTGCTGGTGGCCCATCCCAGGGAAAGAGGATCCACATGTTGAGGATGGTGTCAGGTTCCCACAGAGGGGCAGGTCAGAGCTGTCAGCACCCACCTGCCTTCAGGAGAGACCACCAAACGGTGCCTTCCTAAGCAAAGACACAGTCCCAGGACCTCCCTGTCCCTCCTGAACATTCCTGGCCTTGTGCCATGCCCTACAGTTGCTCCTCATGCTCCCTCCTCCTCCCCCTTTATCCCAGGATGTGCCCCCTCTCCATGTCCCCCATCTGTGCCTCCATCCCCTCTCTGCTGTACCTTTCTCTGCCCATCCCACCCATTCCCTCCTTGCCTCTCCTCCCCTATTCACTCTCTCCCCTCACCCCACTCCAGCACATCAAGCCTTCCCGCTCCTCCAGCACAGCCCTGAGCCTCCCATGTAGCCAGCTCTGTGCTGGGCTGGAAACCCTCTGGTTTCCATGGCAGCACACATCAATTACGGGGTGGGAAAGGGCCTCGAGGATGCGGAGAAGGAGGAGGAGGAGGATGCAGCTTGGGGCTTGGACACAGGGGCTTGGACACAGGGGCTTCCTGGGCAGCACTGGCCTTGGGATGGGTTCTGGTGCCCACTGAGCCCTGCAGGTGGATGTGGAAGGGGCTCCTCCACCCCAGGATTGTCCCACCTGCCTGGGCTCCTTGAGCAGCTGAAATGCAGCAGGGTGATGAAACCTTGGTGCCCCCGCTGAGCCCACTGATCCCTGGAGATTTGGGAATCATTCCTAGCTGAAGGTGGAGGACATGGAAGCTGTTCCTCCTGCCCACCCTTTGGTGGCCTCCCCTGGGGTGGGAACATCTGCAAAGAGGGGTCATGGGCTGAATGGCTGCCCGGTGGGGATGGTGTGTGATGGGAGGGGGGCTGGGCAAGGAACCACTTGTGCATAAGCTTTGTTCTGACCTGGGTTTAACAAATACACCTGGTTTAATTGGGTCCTCAGCTTACAGCAGGAACTGGGAATGTGCCAGGCCAGGGACATCCATTTTGATGGAAAATTTAATTCTTGTGTCTCCCAAGGGCCTGACCTTGCAGCCTCAGCTGTCCAGCTGCCTGCACAGCTCTGGCAGATTCATCTTCAGTTCTTACATGGCAAAGGGGATGAGGTTTGGGATCTCTCCCTGGCTCAAACCAGAAGTGACCAGATGCAGCAGCACCATCTTCCTCACAGAGGATGACTTTCCTGAGGGTTTTCCCAGCATGACTTTGCTCCATAATAAGCACCATGAAGTTTTAAAACACTGTTGGCAATAACCATAGAATCCCAAAATGGTGGTTTGGGCTGGAAGGCATCTTGAAGATCATCCAGTTCCACCCCCTGCCATGGGCAGGGACACCTTCCACTATTCCAGGTTGCTCCAAGCCCCGTCCAACCTGGCCTTGGACACTTGCAGGGATCCAGGGGCAGCCACAGCTCCTCTGGGCAACCTGTGCCAGGGCCTCCCCACCCTCCCCATCTGTGCTCATGTGTCTCCTTCTCCAAGTTCCTCACTGCCAGAGCAATGGGCATTCCTGCAAGCTGGAACCAGGGAACCAGGTGGGAATCTCAGAACCCCCTAATGGGTTTTCACTGAACCTTTAAAGAAATAAAAGGATCCTGAGAAGGCTCCTGGGCCAAGGAGGTTTGGTGGGAGGAGAGAGTGAGCCAGCAGAGCTCTGCCCAGAGCTGGCTGGAGTGGTGGCTGAGCAGTGGGATGGCACAGGGATGGTGGCCACAGATGCCCTCCTGGCATGGCAATAGGGCACTGGGCCACTGCTGTGCCAGCCTGGTGCTCGGGGTAGGAGTTCCAAAAGAATTTAAAAGCTGACACCACCTCTCCAGGATGTGTTTTATGCCTCGATGCCTTGCAGGCAGCTGTGGACCCCCGAGCCCACCGTGCAGGAGGAGCGGGACCAGGGCACGAGGGAGCTGCTCCCTCCTTCCCCGGCTGGCCCCGGGCTGTGGGAGGTGGCCCCGCTGGTCCCTCCCGTGCGCTGCCGTTAATAGGATGAGGTGGAGACAAGCCCGCGGTGGCCACGGAGCCTGGCCCTGCATATGTTGTGGTGGCCTCTGGGGGAGATTGGATATTGTGCTACAGGAGAAGCCCCTGTAATCACCCCAGGATGATTGGGATTTGCAAGCAGGTCGGGGGAGGCAGGGGGGGCCCGGCCCCAGGCAGTTTGCTTGGTGTCTCTGCCTGTCTGGGAGTATGATGAAGGGGATTAGGAGATTTAGAGCAAGCCCAGCCCCCTCTCTGGGGGGCTCTCGAGCTGAAGCCCCAGCAGAATACACAGCTGGGTTTATTCCCATAGACAGATTGGTAGAGAGGAGGCCGGGGTGCTGCTCACAGCAGCTAATCTGAGAGCAGGAGCTCTCCCTCCCTCTGCCAGCAGGGAACTGCTGTCACCCCAGGCAGGCAGAGTCTCTCAGTTTCCCCCAAGCAGCTTTCACCCCACACTGCTGCCCCCATCCCCTCCTTGCCCAGTTCCCAGCCCCTCTGCAGTGCCACAAGCCCCCCTTGGCCTGATGTGACCCTCCAGCACGGCCTGGCATCACGTTGGAACCACAGGAGGAGGCACAGCTGGTTGGACCCTGCTCCTGTCCTCCACCTGCCCCTGGCCTGAGCTGAGCCTGGCCCACACAGAGCCAGACACTCCCTGGACGAGGGAGGTTTAGTGCAAACAGACCTAATAGGATTAGCAGGAACGGGAGCCATGCTCTGCTCTGCTCCAGCAGAGAGGGAAGTGAGCCTGCCCTCCCTCCTGGAGCCCAGCTCTCCCCCCTCCACCGGTCCATCAGCCCAGGGTGGGTGCCAATCTCCAGGTATCTCAGCACCCACACTGCTCAGGGAAGGCAGCTCTAGAAAGCTCGCTGTCCTGTGCTCCTCCAAATTAACAGATGTGGTGCATCAGACAGCTCAGCTCCCCCAGCCCACCTCTGCACCCTGAGCTCGTTATGGACACCCAGCTGCTGCTGCAGGACACGGCTGAGTCCCACTTTCACTCGGGAAACAGCCCCAAATTGCAAGGTTACCAACTGAACTCTGGAGGGAGGAGGTTTTTTTGAAAGGCTTTACAAAGGTTTGAAATGTGAGGATGGAAACCAAACCCCTCCTCAGTTCTCTCTTTGCAGCAGCTTTGTCACAGCTCAAGTGCTGCAGGGATGCTCTGGAGACCTTGTTTGTCTTTATGGGCAGTGTGGGAAGGGCCTGGAGGACCGTCAGGTCCACTGATTAATTAGCTTTGCAAGAACACCGAGAATCCCACCATAAACCACTGTGGTGCTACCATGTAACCATGGACCAGAGATGGTTTTCACATTGCCACACGTGGAGACAGAACCTGGGCAGCAGGGGTTGTAACTCTACAGCTGAGATGAGCCCTTGGAGGTGCCACAAAGGTGGCTGTCAGCTGGAGGGGGGATGTAACCTGGACAGGAGGTGGCTCCAGGGAGACCATAGAGCACATTCCAGGGGCTCCAAGAGAGCTGGAGAGGGACTTTGGACAAGGGCCTGTAATTACAGGACAAGGGGAAATTCGGCTTCCCACTGCCAGAGGACAGGGTTAGATGGGATGTTGGGAAGAAATTCTTGGCTGTGAGGGTGGGGAGGCCCTGACACAGGTTGCCCAGAGAAGCTGTGGCTGCCCCTGGATCCCTGGAAGTGTCCAAGGCCAGGTTGGACGGGGCTTGGAGCAACCTGGGCTAGTGGAAGGTGGCTTTGGAGCTGGATGAGCTTTAATGTCCCTTCCAAGCCAAACTATTCCATGATTCTATGATCCTGTGTAATCAGGCTAAGCTGACAGTGGCTGTCACACAAGGCCATCATGGGCAGGGGGTGACCTGATGGTGTAGTGCCAATCACCCTCTCCTGGCTGCTGCAGCTTGGGAAGGACACAGGGATGCTGCTGCAGAAGCAGGAGAAGGTGTCTGCAGGCAGCTCCTTGGCAGGATCATGGACAGGAGCTGCACCCATCCAACATGGGCTTTGAGCCTCTTCACAGTCAGCAGGGGAAAATCACAGATGTCTTGCTTCTGGTCTCCCAGGCTTGTCCTCAGTTTCTCTTCCTGCCCTATGAAATAATTCCAGAGCTGAGGAAAGGGCTGCACAGGCTATTTTCCAGACCTAGAAAGGGAGCTGGAAGTGAATGACTTAAATGGATTCTCCAAAGACCACACAGATCTGGGATAGTCCTTCTTTTCTGGTCCAGAAGGTGAAGGACTCTCCCAGGAGAGCCAGAGGGAGAAGGTCAGGCCTCAGTTTCCCCATCTGGATCTGATCTGCAGAAACTACCAGGACAGGCTGTTGTGCCCACTCCCAAGTTGTTGGTGACATCACAGCCCAGTGGCACATCCTGCACCCAGGCAAAATCATGCAAACCCCACTCATAAAGCTGAGGAAAGCCTCAAAACTCAGTGCTTTCTACCCAAGCACAGCAGAGGGGTGCCAAGAGAGGATGTCCATCATTAGGAAATGGATAACAAAGGCCCACACATGTCACCCTCAGGGTGCATCTGATGTGCTCCGCTCTGAGCAGCCACTTCCACCTGTCCCCTGTGCTACAACAAATGTGAGGCCACAGGAGAGCCTTGAAGGAAGCAGAGGTCTGGGTGCCAGTGGGATTTGGATGTAAGGGAGCCAGGACAGCAAGGATGGAGCTGCAAAGTGCTGGGAAGGGTTTATGTGCCTGGGAGGGATGGCCAGGGGAGGCAGTGAGGCGGTGGGAAAGTGTCAGGAGGGGTGGAACCTTCTTTCCCTGCCTTATCCTACCTTTAGCTAAAGCCTTCCCCGTGCTCTCCATCCCACCCCACACCCTGGGATTGCTCCCTGAGAGTAGAGCCATCCCTCCCTCACGTGTAGGGGCCCAGCAGCACCTCACCCCTGTCATATTTATATCAACAGTCACCCCCGACCTCAGCTGGGAGGGCACAGCATTCCTTTCCTGGGATAAGCTGTGCTCATCCCAGCCCTTTCCAAGCTTGCTGGAAAGGATGGCATCTTTCCCAGGGTCTCTCTGACTGCCAAAAGCAGGTCTGCCATGGCACAGCTCGCTCACTGTGTGGACAAGCTCACCCCAAATGCTGCTGACATCATCTGCACCCCAAAATGCTTTGCTGGGGGTGAGGGAGGTGGGGAAAGACAGGCCATTTCCAAGGAGCAAGAAGCCAAGGAGAGGCTGTTTTCCCCTGCCTAGCGTAGCTCCCCGTAGCCTCAAACCTGCTGAATTGTGCTCATGACTTAAATTTGAAGGAGATGAAGAGCTGATAAAATCCCACCCGCTGTTCCAGGGCTCCGCCTCCCGCCCGGTGGATGCTGGAATGCTGGGATCTGCTCCGGCAGCTCAGCCCCAGCCAGGACGGGCAGCACACGGGAGGCAGAGCTCGACCCCTTCCCAGACTGTCAAACAGCCTTTGGGACACGGTGAGACCCCAAAGGGGTCGGTCACAAACGTGAAATAAAATCAGCTCCAGCTGAGCCTTCTGGGCGCTGGTTTTCCCCGTTCCTGGCAAAGGTGAGCACTTGCTGGGTGAGATCCTTGCCCTGCCTGGGAGCTACCAGGAAACCCCAAATCCCACAGTTCTCACGCTGAAACTGTGGGCTGTCCCATCCAGCTTTCTCTCTCCTTTCTCCAGCCCTCCAATCCCTCTTCCTCCAAGGCAGCCCAGGTCCTCGAGGACCCCCAGAACCTGCCTGGTGTCTGGAGGTCCTGGGCCCCTTGGCAGTGTGTCCTCAGCCATGGTGCCCAAGAATCAGTCACCAGATCCTGGCCAGCCTGAGGTCTACCCTTCCTCATCCCTGTGGCACCAGACTTATCTCAGCCATCCCATTTCCCCAGGCCAAACCCAGAAACACAGAACTCCCACATGCTCCAGAGCTGGACTCACTTCACCAGCTCCTGCCTAGCCTGGAGCTGGACATTCTCTGGGAGTTTTCCAGAGCCAGAGGTCGGTGGCAGGAGCTGTGTGATGCAGGGGAGATGTTGCTCCAGGAGCAATCCTTCTCAGCAGAGACAGCACAGGAGTGGGAGGCTGAGCCTGCCCTGCCAGCTAACGTGGCACACAGCCCCTTCTGGGACAGCTCTGTAGCATGGCACTGTGCACAGGGAGGGGCAGCCAGAGCTCTCCTCTCCTGGCCCACACCCTCCAGGAGGCAGGAAGGGTGCCCAAGGGAAGCACAGGGAGGCTGGTTCTGAAAAGAGAGGAGCAGCAAGGGCGTGTCCACATCCCTCAGCATCCCAGGCTGGAACAGAAACAGAGAAGTGATGCCAGGACCAGCCAGTGCATGTACCTGCTCCAAAGATGGGCAGAGCCCAGGTGGCATGTGCAGGTCCACTGAAGGACAGTGTTGAATGGGGTGGGGGGGGGGCTTCATTCCCTGTCTGGGCCACCCAGCAGGACAAACACCTCGAGGGCAAACCTTCCTCCCAGCACCCTCATCCTGCCCCTGGGCTGGGCTGGGGCTGGGTGCTGTGAGGGCCTCAGGGTGTTCTGCCTGTGGCACATAGTGGGGGGGGCAGTGCCCAGCACCAGGGAGTGCCCAGTTTTGCACACACACTCCCCATCCTCCTCCATGGGGACACGGGCAGGGCTGTGCTGTCAGAGCTGCTCCGTGTGGGGCCGTGTGTCCGAGGGGGGCTGTGCACGAGGCCAGGCACAGAGTGTGTCCCTGTGTGAGCCCCCGGGCCAGGGGGGGCACGGGCTGCCCGTGCTCACAGAGGCAGCCACAGGCAGGTGCGTGTGCTGCACACGGCCAGGGGCCGTTATTATTCTTTATTAGTTTTCCTGTCTGTCTGACATATCCTTTATCACTCTGTCTCAATCTTTCACTCATCCTCCTTCTCTCCCTCAATCACCCTCGATTAGTTTCTCTGTCTGCCTCACATTCCTGTATTCTTCATAAGCCGCTCCCTCTCCTGCCCTCCCCCTTCCATGTCCCCTCCACGCAGCTTTCCTCCCTCCTGGCTCCTCTCCCCCACTGCCGTGGGAGCCCACGAGCCTGGCGTGGTCAGGAATTGTGGAGCCATCGTGGCTGGTGGCTGCTCAGCTCCTGCAGCTCCTGCCCCATCTCTGTCCCTGCCCTGGGAGCTGCTGGGAGCATCCCGGGGCTGCCGAGTGCCTCCAGCTCCCCCACTGGGGTGGATGCTGCTGAATCAGCTGCACATTAAGCCCATGGCTCAAAGCAGCTCAGGAGCCAGTGACGGGGAGCAGATCCACTCGGATGTTCGTGCTTTGCCCCTGCTTCCTCAGCCCTCTGCTCCTCCTCCAGTCCGTCCCAGCACACATCCACCAGCAGGGAAAGCTCTGTCTTGTGCCTCATCCCAGTTCCCCTTCCAGGCTGATAGTGGAATTCTCTGAGTAGGCTGATGCTGTAGGACTGTCTGTGAGACTGAAGGCAACTTGCCAGTTGCCAGAAGAGGCCCTGGCTGCCAGCCCCAGGCCAATTCACAGCCTTTAATGCCTCTTATTCCAATGTCTGTGCTGCTCCTGCAGGGATGTCTCTGCTTGTGTTGACCTGCAGTCACCCCCCACACAGGAGGGAGATCAGAGCAGGGGGTGGGATGGAACCACATGGCCAGAGACCACAGAGACCAAACAGAACAGAGCTGCTGGTGCACCTCAGGCTCTGAGACATGGGGAGAAGGCACAGCATGGAGGGATGCTCTGGAAGGCACCTTTGGCTAAAGACAGGGAATGGATGAAAACATGCATGGATCCCTCAGCAGGGCACAAATATTTTACCTCATCTCCCTCCCCTGCAGTTCTGGAGGACTCAGGTGGGTGAAATGGGCTGGCAGTGGCTGCTGTGTCCAAGGCTCCCAGAGGGATCCATCGGCCCAGACTGATGGCAGATCCTCGTGGAGAAGGGATCTGCTGTGCTGCTGCCACTCCTGACCCTGGAGGAAGGGGGTGTCCACAGGCTGGCAGCTCTCTGCAGCCTTGTCCCTGCCCCCAGCATGGAGAAAATCGGAGCTGGCACTGCAGGAAAGCCCCTCAGTGCCACAGCAACCCCTCTGTGCTGTGTGGGGATGGTGAGGGGGGTGTCTTGACCCGCCAGCTGGGACAACCACAGGACTTCTGCCACCGGGCCCCCACGGAGCTCAGTTTTGGGCGGGAGCCATTCTCTCTCCTCTGATTTCCCGGCACTGTGTTCGCTCCTGTTGCTGGCTGGGAAGCCCTGTCACTGCCCAGCGCCGGGGCTGCCTTTCCCAGCACCAGAAAAGCCCATTCCAAGGGCTGGTGGGGCGCTGGGTGAAGCCACATGGAATGGGAGACCTCATTAACACCCAGCGTGGCCCCAGGAGCCCCCTGGCAGAGGGGAGTGCAGCAAGAGGGGATGGGTCCCGCGCCGCAGCCGCCGCTGCTGCTGATGGATGTGACAGGCGCGGGGGTTGCCAGGAGATAGCATCCTCCTCCTCCTCCTCGGGCGCTGCAGCCAACGCGGCTCGGCGCTGGTGAGGTAATGCTCCTCCGGCAGCCTCCCTGCCGGCCGGCCCTGCCTCTCCCTGCCCGCAGCCGGGGGAAAACGAAAAACCCTTTACAGACATTCCCTTGGCCGCGGCGTCCCGTCCCTGCCTCTCCTAAGGGAGGGTTTGCGTAACCCAGCCTCGGCATCGGCACCCAAAAGTGCTCCCGTGCCCTCCTTGGCATCCCCAACCCTGCCTTCCCAGAGGTGAGGTCCATCACGGACCCCCTGCCCGGGTTTTGCCTGTGTGCAAACAGGATGAGAGGATTTCGTGGATGTAGGAGGGCAGGGGGAGAGGCAGATGGCCCCTCACGCACAGAGAGGCTCATTGAATAAATATCTGGCTACAAATTATCTGCTGATCTAATAAAAAAGATATTACCTACCTCCACAAACCTAGTTTCAAATTATTCCTTCTGCTGTGCTCAGTAGCCTACTGGGAGATCACTGGCAGGTTAATTTGCTATTGAACGGGTCCCAACTGGAATTAGGCTCCAACCTGCCTCTGCTTTCACTTGACAGTTAATGAAAGTCGCTGTTATTCACTCCTGGCTCTGAACTTTTTGCACTGCACCATGTTTCACAGGTGGGAAAGAGCTGACCAGGATATTTTCCCTTGGATTCTCAAGGTATTCAACACTGGCAAGGCCCAAAAAGGTGCTGAGATAGAAAATAAACTGCCATTTGTATGCTTTTACATGAGAACTTGGTGTGTTCCTAACAGAAGTGGCCTTTATCTGGGGACTGTCACTCTGATTATTTTATATCTGTGCAGTGCCCCAGAGGTGTGCATAGAAAATGAAAACAGATAAAGAGTTTGAATGAGGCAGAGCTCTGCCAGAGGCCCTAATAAACCAGCAGACCAGGCTGATGGGGGAGGTTGGCATGGGGGGGGCACGTTAAAGTGATCCATCCTGTAAGCCAGAGCTCCTGCCTGCTCTGCAGCCAGGGCAGGGGGCATGGAGAGCAGCAGGACTGGTCCATGGCACTGGGAGAGGTGCCTGTGACAGGCACTGGCAGGAGTGACAGCTTTTCTGTGCCAGGAGGGCACCCAAAACCAGCCCTCCCAGCACCTACAGGGCTGATTCTTGGTGAGGGCAAGGACTTGGGTGACCTCCATCCTTGGGTGTTGGAAGACCTCCCTCCTTGTGGCTGGGACTGTGTAAGCTCTGATGCACGGGGGGACCACCTTCCTCTGGGCTGGGCTCTCCCACCACGGCTGCTGCCCAGACATCTCCAGGACACACTGGGAATGGCTGGAGCTGTGCCAGGGCAGGCTCAGGTTGGATCTCAGGCAAAGGTTCTTCCCCCAGAGACTGGTTTGGCACTGCCCAGGCTCCCCAGGGCAGTGGGCACAGCCCCAAGGCTGCCAGAGCTCCAGGAGGGTTTGGACAATGCTCTGAGGGACAGAGTGGGATTGTTGGGGTGTCTGTGCAGGGCCAGGAGTTGGACTGGATAATCCCTGTTGGTCCTTTCCAACTCAGGATATGCTGTGATTCTGTGGTTCTGTGGTTCTGTGACTCAGCCCAGTTCCATGCAGGCCTGGTGGCAGCATCCCCTGGGGCCAAAGTCAGGGTCAGCAACAACACAGACACAACAGCAAATGGTCTTTGCAGTTTCTTGTCCATCCCATCCCACCTTCCACTCCCCACTGCTCTCCTTGCACAGCCCCATTATTCTACTATGTTTTTCTCACTCCATCACCCTCCCCTCATCCCACACACAGTTTCTGCAGAGCTCCTGGACTGCCACGGGCCAGAAGCTTCCTTTACTGTCCAGGCATGGCTTGCTTGGGGCTCAGTCCCATCCTCTGCCCCTGAAGACCTGCCAGGAACAGCAGGAAGAGCTGAGTCAGCAGCTCTGACATTCTCCTTCCCCCTCTGGCACCCCAAGTCCTGTAGGTAATTCCCATCTCCCTCAGTGTTTGCACCCTCCAGGCACTCCCAGACAGTGATCCGGCTCCTGCCTGCGTGATTGATCGGCAAAGCTAGACAGATTTAGTTCATTTAATCTGCCTCCTAAATCCCATCCTTCAGCCCCTTCATCATCTCCCTTGTGTCTCTCCATTGTGTCTGTATCTCCTCGGGACAGCAGTGCCTCCAGCTGTGCCCAGGCACACGGATCCACGCAGGGAATGCTGGTGCCAGCACGACTCCGGGCAGTCCTGGGGAGAGTGGCACTGCTGCACCTCCATGGGCTGTCCCTGAGGGTGCTGCCCCAGGGTCCCTAAGGATGTCTGGGGACACCTGGCACACCAAGCACCCTTTGTCTCTGTCCCTTCTGCCTGTAGGAGCCTCTGTGCCAAGGCTACTCCAAAGCCAAGACCCTCCAGTGTGCTGGGTGGTCCTCAGTGCCCTCATCAGACCCCTCTGATACCTACTCCATGGGGAGTGCTGCAGAAAAGGGCTGGCAAAGCACCAGGGCAGGAAAAGGAGGTGTGGGACATTCATGTCTCCAGGCTGGTGCCCCTTGTGCTGCAGCATCCCCTCCTTGAGACAGCCCACCGTGTGTCCCAGCATCCCCAGCCAAGCACTGGGCACTGGAGAGCTTCTTCTGGACAAACCCAGGAATCACTGCTGCAGGGCTTTCTCCCTGCAAAATTTGGGCCAAATCCCTGCTCTGGGCTAAATCCAGCAATGTTTCTTGTACTTGTGGAGAAAAATGATGAAAAATGACATGAATCCTCATGGAGATGAGGGATCATGGCTGATCCAGCAAGGCTGGCCTGATCCTGTAGAGACAAAGCAGGTTGGAGAGTGGCATCTGTCCTGTCCCTCTGGGTCAGGGTTTTGGGGGCTCTTGGCTGAGGTCACTTGGTTTGTTCAGCTGGAGAGGAGGAGACTGAGGTCAGACCTCACTGGGGTCTGCAGCTCCTCCCGAGGGGCAGCTCCATCTCTGCTCTGTGTGAGCAGGGACAGCACCCAGGGAATGGCTGGAGCTGTGTCAGGGCAGGCTCAGGTTGGATCTCAGCAAAAGGTTCTTCCCCCAGAAGGTGGCTGGGCACTGCCCAGGCTCCCCAGGGCAGTGGGCACAGCCCCAAGGCTGCCAGAGCTCCAGGAGGGTTTGGACAACGCCCTGAGTGACAGGGTGGGATTGTTGGGGTGTCTGTGCAGGGGTTGGACTGGATGATCCTTGTGGGTCCCTTCCAGCTCAGGATATCCTGTGATTCTATGGTTCTCCCATTCCTGTGCAATGAGGTACTTTGTCCAGAGGATGTGGAATTCAAGGTTTCCACCCCAGAACCATCCAGAAGATGTACCTGCAATTGCTGTTCCTGCCTCTGTATCTAGTCAGGACCTTCCTCTCTGGTTGCCTCTGACCGCCTGGATTCCCCAATGTATTTCCAGCCCCAGAAGCCCAGTGTGGCTCCATCAGAAGCAGCAGGACCATAGCACAGTCTCCCACATCTGGCAGCTCCCCAAGGGAAGAAGGAAGGAAGACCTTTCTCCCCAGTTTCCCGGGCTGTGTTTTACTCTGACAACTGGCACAAAACCCTGTGTGGGGAGAGGGCAGGAGTGCCAGGGGTAAGTCACAGGGTAAAATCTCCTGTGGGTGCTGTGTGTGGCCCCCTCTGCCCTCACAGTCCCGTGGGACACTGCCACAATTCCGTTATTTTCCAGAAGTCTCCCTCGCTGCCGCCTCTATTGTTGGGTTGAAGATGGAGCCGTAAAGTTATCGCTGCTGGGATCACTGTCTGTTCATGAAGGCTGGTGTACTTCCTTTTTCCAAATCCTCTGGTAATTTCCTGCTTCTCTGTAACTTAAACAACTCTATTGTCGGGCTCTGCTTTATTTCATAAGCCCAGTCCCACCCTGGTCCCTGTTCCATGCCCCCAGCCCTGCTCAGCCACACAGGTTCACCCTGCCTTTGCTCGAGAATTGTATTTGACAATTTGACAAGCTTTTCTTTGTTTTCTTATTGCCCGTGGACCGTCTTTAGCTTTCCTCCTCTTTTTTATTTTCTTGGTTAAAGGCAGATTTTAGAAGGCTCTGCAGTGGTTCAGCCATTTGAGAGTCATCATTAATTTAATCTTCTTCCTAATTTATTAATGGCTCCTACTTTCTCTCCAGTATTTGAGACTCCCCTGGTATATTTGTAAAACCCATCTCATTCCCCTTAACCTCTTTGGCAGCATTAGTTCATCTGCCTTTCCTCCCCATCTCCATCAGGATGAATTCAGTCCCTGTCCCCCTTGTCTCCAGGACGTCACGTCCCATCCCATCACATCTCCCAGCAGCTTTGCTGTCTGCACTTTGCCTGCTTTTTGTTAGGTGACTTGCTGGGAGCTGCCCTGTTGTTGAGGGGATATGTCAGACTCTCCTCATACCACCCCAAAAATACCCCCCTTTCCTCCTCACGTCTCCACCAGCAGCCCAGGGAGGGAGGGGGGTGATGCAGGCTCTGTTGCTGGTTTATTAATCGCAGCCCAGCAAAGGTGCCTCCCTGCCTGAATGGGTGAGGCAGCCCTACATTGGAGGAGAAATGAGCCCTGGTGTGCCCAGGGGGGCAGGAAGGCCAATGGCACATGGCTTGTGCCAGCACTGGTGTGGCCAGCAGGACCAGGGCAGGGACTGTCCCTCTGTGCTGGGCACTGGTGAGGCCCCACCTTGACTCCTGGGGTCAGTTTTGGGACCCTCATGGCAAGAAGGACACTGAGGGGCTGGAGCATGTCCAGGGAAGGGAATGGAGCTGGGAAGGGGCTGGAGCAGCAGGAGCAGCTGAGGGAGCTGGGGGGGCTCAGCCTGGAGAAAAGGAGGCTCAGGGGGGACCTTCTGGCTCTGCAACCCCCTGACAGGAGGGGGGAGCTGGGGGGGGTCAGGCTCTGCTCCCAGGGAACAAGGGACAGGAGGAGAGGGAACGGCCTCAAGCTGTGCCAGGGGAGGGTCAGGTTGGACAGCAGGAGGAATTTCATCACAGAAAGGGTGATTGGACAATGAAAGGGGCTGACCAGTGGGGTGGTGGAGTCCCCATCCCTGGAGGTGTCCAAGGAAGGCCTGGCTGTGGCACTCAGTGCTCTGGGCTGGGGGACAAGGTGGGGATTGGGCACAGAGTGGACTTGATAGTCTTGGAGCTCTTTTCCAACCTCAGTGATTCTGTGATTCTGTGAAATCTCTCCTAATCAACCACATCCTGCAGGCAGGTCCTGGAGCTGCTGGAGCACACCAGCTCACACATGATAAATGGGGGAAATGGAAAAGGCAAACAACACTTAAGGAATGGGGGAAAAGTGCTGAGACCGACCTGCAACAGCAAATACATGGGGCTTAATCCATCACTGGCTGGAGTTCCCTGTAGGGCACAAGATCCCAGTGGCTGTAAATCCCTCTGAAGTGCTCCAGGAATGGCTAGAAGGGGGTCCCCAAAGCTTCCCATTGCTTGGATCCACTGGTCACCAAGCTTGTAGGACTGAGCGTGGCCAAGTTGATGGCCGGGAGAAAGATGGGTGGCATCTGCCTGGGTGGCTTATCACAGAATTGTGGAATGGTTTGGGCTCAAAGGAACCTTAAAGCTCATCCAGTCCCACCCCCAGCCATGGGCAGGGACACCTTCCACTAGCCCAGGTTGCTCCAAGCCCCGTCCAACCTGGCCTTGGACACTTGCAGGGATCCAGGGGCAGCCACAGCTTCTCTGGGCTTCTGCTAAAAGCATCTTGGATCAGACTGGGAGGTCCCACTGCTGGGAACAGGGCCACCCCAGGTCCTGGGAGTACCCCAACCTCCCAGCTCTGCCCCTGCACCTGCATCCCCACCACTGTCCTCATCACACAGCAGCAACCCCAGCTGCTCCCATGGCTGGGACACAGATGGTCACCCCATGGACACGACATTCCACGTCAGCCCCGTGAGTCCTCAGAGACCAGGGAGAAGGAAAGGAGATGCATTTGCACAGGAAATGCTGAGGATGTGACTTTTTTCTTTCCCCCCCCCCCTTCATTTGCAAGTGAAACAGGCCCATCAAAGTCTCAATGTTTTCTAGAAATGAAGTTCTGGAAGCGTTTCTTTTGGATTAGTCCAAATGTTCAGTGTCAACAAAGCCAAAATACGTCACTGCAATTTGGACTTTTTCAAACAGAAGTAGAAAGAACACTTAGATTAAATTTTGTTCCTAAATGGCATTTTGAACAAAGAGAGAAATTCCTCAGCCTGGAAATGTTGAAACAGACATTTTGATAGCACTAGGATAGTTAATCCTATTAAAATAAGATGGGAATAGACATATTTTATTCAGTTTTTTTGATTTGGGCAAATCACCATAAAAGATAAAATCCCAAATTGTTTGAGAGAGCCATGTGTGCTCCAAGCAATGGAGCTGGAGCTACTCTGTGCTGGAGGCCTTTGGAGCTATAGCAGTGACTGGGTCATAGAATCCCAGAATGGTTTGAGTTGAAAGGGACCTTAAAGACCAGATCCAACCCCTGCCATGGGCAGGGACACCTTCCACTAGACTGGGTTGCTCCAAGCCCCGTCCAACCTGGCCTTGGACACTTCCAGGAGTGGGGCAGCCACAGCTTCTCTGGGTGTCTCATTCCAGTGTCTCACATGGGCCAAGGGAAGGGAAGCAGCTGTGGGGCTCCACCACCTTATCCTGCAGGATGCTGTGCCAGGAGCTTCCAGCTCAGCCCACGGTGTGGTGGGTGCAGCCACAACATCCTCTCATGAGTGACCACATGGGCATCCCACG
Organism: Corapipo altera; assembly: GCF_003945725.1. NCBI lineage: Eukaryota > Metazoa > Chordata > Aves > Passeriformes > Pipridae > Corapipo > Corapipo altera. Next base: position 480,719 of record NW_020885016.1, on the reverse strand, counting down.
CCGTGCTGCTGAAGAATCTCTGCAATAACCTAACCTGAAAAGCATTCCTTTTTTGGGATAGGCCAGGAAATGCTGATCTGTTGAGCAAGAAATGCTTTTGCTCAGAGCACCTTGGACCTGCCAGATTTTCACCAGCTAAATTCCTTCACGCCCAAAGCCGGGCGCCCTGAAAGCCCCGAGTCTCACCCTGGAGCTGCCTCTCTAAGTCAACTCCAGCCTTGGAGGACTGATGAACTTCCGTGTCAGTTCATTTCAGAGCACAATCAAGTTAGGAGAGAAAAATATTATCATGAACTGGAACTGTCAAAGCAAAACTGTGTTCTCAGGTTGCCAGAGATAAGCAGAACGGAGCCTGGCCAGCAGCAGCTGGGCCTCCTTCCCTGGGTGTTTGCTCAGGGTGGTGTCAGATCTCTCCCTGTGATGCCACTGCCCTTCCCCACGCTGGGAATTTCCACGTGTGTGACAGCCCCTCACATTTGCAGTGCCCGTCCCCCCACCAAGGTTGGGTGGGTTGTGACCCACCAGGTCTTCTCTTCAGCCCTCTGTGGGCTCAGCCACCCTCACAAGCACTCCTAGCCCACTAAAAATCCCCATTTCTCGTGCCTCAATCTCCAGGCTCCCTAGGTTTTCTATCTGTTGACCGAAACACTACTTAAAATATCTCAGAGGGTTGTTTTTTTTTTTGCACTCAGAATTGCACAGTTTTTAATCCGACGTGTTTTGACTGCAGTGATGAGGTTTTTCATCCAAACTGCTGGCAGCTGTAAAATGCAGACCCTGCAGCCTGAAAGGCTGTGCACCCACCAGCCCCAGGGATGGCAGGCCAGGAGCATCCTGCTTCCCTGCCTGATGATATGCTGGCAGCTGCCTGTATCCTCCTGCCCCATCCCGGTGACAGATCCAGCCGGGATCCTGGTTGGGAGCCAGACATGAGCCCATCTCCCATGTGAGATGCTGTAATTTCATTACTGGCCATCAATGCACTTGCAAACCTCCTGCCATCCTCTTTCCCATTCCCAGAGCGTCCAGTGGAAAGGCAAATGGGAGTGGGGATGAGCACAGGCACTGTGGGTTGGGGGTGAAGTGGCACAGAGCATCTCTTATTCCCACAGCCAGCAGCAGAGGTGGCTCCGGTGGCCTGGGGGCAGATTGGCTTCCTCCTCTCCCTGCACTCCCAGAGCCAGGCAGGAATGTGGCTGCAGCATGGAATGGGGCCAGCACTGGCATGTCAGAGTGTTCATTCATTTTTTTTCAGTTGAATAAAACCAGAAATCAGCAGCACTTGGACTGGAATGCCCCGTGGTTGCCTGACAGCACAAGCCAACCTCGGCTACGGTCACACAAGCACCGAGCAGACAATGAGAAGATCTAATTATAGAGAGGAGAAGAGCAGCCATCTCACCAGGCAAGGAGCTGTGTTTCCAGCTGCAGGGGGACAAAAGAAACAGGAAAACGCTGCTCAGGGCTGACTCAGTTCACTTGACCCCAAGGAACAAACGTCCCCGTCTGCTGGAGTGAGCACCCGGCGATGACAGGCAGGTGTCACATCAGTCCACCTGGGTGCTGGCAGGTCCCTGCGTCACCAGCAGTGCTTCGCTCCGAGCAGCCCCTGCTCTCCTCCAGCACAGGCAGCCAGACGTCATCTCAGTACCTCCCAACCCAGGAATCAATATTTAACGCTGTGGAAAAACATCCATCTCTGCAGGATGGGCTTGGAAAGCCTTGGAAGGGCTTGCTCTGAGCTCTCCTGTGCTCTCAGGGCAGACCTGCTGCTCCAGCTCCCAGGCACACCGAGGGCAGGGAATTGCTTGTCCACTGAGTGACTGCCCTGCTTCTCCTCACATGCCTGGGGACACACAGCGAGGAATGAAGCTGAGATTGTGTGGGATTGACTTCCCAACCAGACTTTGAGGATCTGGGGATTCCAGAAATCCGGTTTCTGGATGCTGTGATAACAACAAGAACACGGAGGGATCACTGAGGTGTCAGGAGAGAGCTCTGCTCCTGCACCACTACCTGGGTCACCCAGTGGAGACTGGGGTGGTGGAGCTGCAGGAGGGAATGAGAATATTTTGTGACCTCATCACCAGGGACCAGAAACACCCCTCAACCTGTTGCCAAACTCCCCCTGTGTAAACAGGGTGATGGCGTGGCTGAGCTGGGAGCTGGAAGCTCCTAAGGACAGCTTAGAGACTGGGCAAGATTCAGCAGGACCTGGAGCTCCTGTTCCAGCTGATGTGCCTCTCCCAGGACCAAACTGGCCCCCTCAGGCTGTTTGGAAGCACTTCTGTGCCAGTTGCCTGCTCTGGCTGCTCCCCTGAGCAGGACCCGGGCAGCCCACGGTGCTTTAACCAAGGACGAGTTTGGGTTCCCTCTCTGCTCACAAGTAGAGGAGCAGGACTGTGTTTTCAGCCTAAAACATGGAATAAATGTCCTTCAGAGAAAGAGTGAGAGGCCCTGGTGAGAGGAGGTGAAGGAGGGTTGCCTTGTCCCCAATAGTTCACCAGGAGACAGGAGTATCTTCTGCCCAGAGAAAGTGGCCATTCCTCCAACCTGCCATGGGGCATCCTGTGTCCTCCAGGCTGGTGTCCACACACCCAGGCATCCCAAGAGCTGTGGGCACCTGATACCCTCTCCTGGCAGAGTTTCCTCTCCAGCCATCCCACATCCAGGCTCCCACCCTGCCCAGGCAGCCGCAGCAGTGCCGTGTCACCGTGGGCTGCCTGGCAGTGCCTGTCACCAGCCTGACACAGACACACGGCCCTTCTCCAAGAGCTGATGTCCGCCAGGACTCGAGTCAAGGAGCTGCTGCTGCTGCCAGTGCTCAGAGCTGGTCCAAGAGGAGTGATGAAGTGGAAGCAGAAACAGCTGGTGCCAGTGCTGGGCCCCGCTGTGGCGCGTGTGTCCTGCCATCCCCACTGAATTTCCTGGGCTGTCAGGTCGGATGGAGAAGTGACACATCAGCCTCGTCAGGTCACATCGTGGGGGGAACACGGCATGGCAGCAGCAGCATGTGCAGCTCCTGCCAGCCTGCAGAGCCCCGTGGGCTTTGGGGAGGCCAAAGGAAATGACACTCGGAGGGAGGAGGCACAGGGAAGGGGGGGTTTTCAGTGAGGGTGGGTGACGTCTGCCCTTCACACCTGCACGAGCCCACTGGGGCTTTATCACTCACCAGCAGAAGCCAAGACACTCCTGCTCTCAATGAGTGGCCATGGAGGAGATTTGGCCACTGCTAGCACTGGGACTGGGCCACTGTGTCACACAGGGGGTGGTCTTGTCAGGTTTGGAGCAGGAGTCAAGTGGGTGGCAGGTGACATGTTCTGATAGATGTGCTTCTCACCCAGCTCAGTGCCAAACCTCTGGGCAGCAGGCAGGAAAAGGAGCAGTGATACAGCATTAAACCAGCTGGCTCAGGCCCAGAATCCCAGAATCACTGAGGTTGGAAAAGACCACCAAGGTCACCGAGTTCAACCTGTGCCCCATCCCCACCTTGTCCCCAGCCCAGAGCACTCAGTGCCATGGCCAGGCCTTCCTTGGGCACCTCCAGAGGTGGGGAATCCACCACCTCCCTGGGCAGCCCCTTCCAGTGCCTGAACACCCTTTCCAGGGAGAAATTCTTCATGAATTTGTGCAAATCTGGAGCACAGGATGCAACAGCTTTGCATGGTCATAGGGCTGGAGATCTCGGCGGGTCCCAGACCCCTCCCAGTGCTCACACAAACTGTTCAATAAATAAATATTGCTGTGAATTTTCCTCCTCCTGCTGTTGCCAGGTTAATCCAGGGACTCACGGCTTGTTCGAACCTGTTTTCCTTTGTGCCACATCACTCATCAGCTCAAAGCATTCTCTTCCATGGAGCATTTGGGAGATCATTCCTGGTGGGCAGGGGCACCAAAGGCTTCCAAAGATGGGAGGGGGCCATGGTGGGAAAGTCTTGGAGGGAGCAGGACTGGCAAAACTGATCCTGCTGAGGCCTCAGTAATGCACTGCCTGCAGTGCTGATGGGTTTCTCTCTCCAGGAACTCTCGAGCTCAGCTCACACACACTTGTTTCACGGCTGAACCAAATTGACAGTTTATGGCCCTTTGGTGACTGACTCCCCCAACAAGCTCCTTGTGCTTTTTTCATTTACTTCCAGCTGCAGCTGGAGTTCCTGCACCAGTTCCTGAGTACCTGACCTCACATTTGTACTATTGAATTTCCTTCCAGGTCTCTTACTGCAGTCTTTAAGGTCACCCAATCGCTTCTGTTTGATATTCCACTGCTGCCATGCATTGCCTTCCTCCTTTGAATCCTCAGCAGGTTTTATCAGCAGTCTCCTACCTTTTGTGCAAAGATCATTAGTGGAAATATTAAGCAAAATCAGACCTCAAATGGATCTTTGAGGAACTCCATTAGCAGCCTGCCTGCAGCTCAGCACTTGCTGTTTGAACACTATCCATTGCTACCTCCCCTCCAGCCATTTCCCATCTTACCCTTGTTCCTTATCATTTCTCCATTAATCCCCATCTTCACCAGTTTAATTAATAATTTCTCCTGTGCGTTACATCAAATACTTGGCTGAGGTTCGGGGAGATGAGATCTGCTGGAATTCTTTTGTCTGGGAAAGCAGATACTTTCTTAAAAAAAGCTATCAAGCCAACCTGCCACGGAGTGCCTTTGGGAAATCCATGTGGTATTTAATCCCTCTTTCTATTTACTTCAATGCTTTTAATTACAATTTCCTTTAAAGTCTCTTCTAAAGCCTGGTCTATTGCTCAGGTCAGGTCTCAAGTCATCTTTTCTCTTGTTTCTGGTCAGTCAGTTCTTCATCTCAGTGAAAGACTCCTGTGGGCACGAGCACCGACGTGCTGTGGGAGGAGGGAGTTATTGGAAAGAAAATTACAACCATATAACTTTCACAGAGTCACAGAATCCCAGAATATCCTGGGCTGGAAGGGACCCACCAGGATCATCCAATCCAACTCCTGGCCCTGCACAGACATCCCAACAACCCCACCCTGTCCCTCAGAGCATTGTCAAACACTCCTGGAACTCCTGGAGTTCAGTGCCCAACATGAGTTTTCTGTGCCAGAGGTTTCAGAGAGCACCTGAAGGCTTTGGGCTTTGTGGGATCAAGCTTGGGATATTGGACAGGGTCAGTCATTGGGTGCCACCGTTCACTGAAGGGTTGGACTCGATGTGGGTCCCTTCCAGCTCAGAATATTCTGTGACTCTGATGGCTCTGTGACACCAGAGCAAGGCTGGAAGGACCTGCTTCACCTCTACAGCTGATTTCAAGACCCAAGGTGAAGAAATTAAAAAAAAAAAAAAATAGATGGGTATCCAGGAAGGAGAAAGCGTGGACAGTCTAAGGACAGCATCCAGGTGGATCCCTGCTGAGGATCCCCACCAAGGAATGTCATGTGTCTAACCCAGCCAGAGACCTCCAGATCCTGGAGAGGGGGACTGACATCAGCACATAGAGACAAGGAACTGATGGGAGGAGCAACGAGGGCAACCCGTGCAACATCTGAGATAGGACACCACGAATTTACCCTCCCTTCCTGCTGAGATTCCTGCCCTGAGCCCCTCTCCAAGCCAGCACCTCCTGCAGACCGGTGCAGGGATGCACTGTGCCCATGGAATTCTGGTTAGAAGTGGGTGGCACTGCTCTGCTCCTCTGTGTTGGCACATCAGGAGGCTGCTGAGCCCCGGATGCTCCTCTCCCCGTGCACCCGAGGCTGCCCAGTGCACGTGCTCTCCAAAACCTCTGGCCCTGCAGGAGACTTTTCCTGGCTCAGCTCATGTATAAACCATGACACTGCCCCACAATGCTTAACCCAGAAAAAATGATGGTTGGGAGATGTGATAGCTCTCTGTAAATATTTTGGGGAGAAGGAGAAGGGAGGGAAGGGTAAACATCAGCACGGCAGCTTGTTATTTAAACTATAGGCCAGTGTTGGCACAAGAGTAAATGGGATAAACTATTCATGAATATATTTTGAGTAGAAATTGGAAAAACTGCTGAAGCCATCAGAAGATCAGGGTGGCTGTAGAAAAGCCTCCCGAGAGGAGCAGGGAGGGGTTGGCTCAGAGCCTTTTCACTATTTATCAAAGAGATTTGGAGCCTCTTGGTTGTGCAGGTCGTGCTGCCCCCCAGGGCAGGGAGGGAGGGTCCCCCACAGGAGGACTCACACCATTCCCTGTTGTCTCCCCATCCCTCTGTCCTTCCCAGGCACCATCAGTGCCCCAGGAGCCTTGTGCTGTGCCTTCCTGTGGGGCTTAAAGCTTTTCTCTGGAGAGCTGGGAGAAGACTTGTGGGAAGCAGCACCCCTGGAATTCCCATGTCCAAACATTGCACTTTCTTTATTCACCCAGCTCTTGGTTTACTTTGCTTAAGAAAAAGGAGATTTTCTTTCCTGTTAGCAACTGGAAATCACTTCCCACTAAGCTGGGCCCTCTGTTGAATCAGAGCAAGCAAAATTATTTTAAATTCCTGAACCCTTTGCAGGGAAAGGGTCCCCTGAAGTGTAAGTGGGTACAGCAGGGAGGGACAGAGGTCCCTCTGTGGGAGAGGAGCAGGGCTGGAGCTCCCAGCACTGTCACACAGGGGGGACAGAAATCAGTGCCCAGGAGCTGTTTGGGTTTGTACAAGGCACTGTGGGGTTGGTATGGGTGGAGGGAGCAGAGAACAGGCACATGGCAAGGCACAGCCTGGGCTCTGAGGTGACTGGAGGTGTCTCTCACACCACCTCTGTGCCCAGATTGAGTGCCCCCACACAAGGACAGGAACGAGAGGGCAGGTCTGGGTCCCTCCCCAAACACAAGGTGCGTTTTGCCACGGACACTGGGGGTGCAAAATCATATCCCTGTGCACTCCTGCCCTGGTTTCATATGGAAAATAGGGACACAAATGTCTGAGCAGCAGCCACAAGCCCAGAAGACGTGCTCCAGAATGGAGACCCAGGTACTCCCCACTCCTGAGCTGTGCCTATTCCTCCACCTCCCTCACTCTTCTCCAGGCACTCTCATGCTCCATTTTCCTGGAAAGCTGGCACAGCTGGGATAGGTCTTGTCTGAGCTTGCTCCTGACCTTCAGCTGATGGATCCATGGAGAGGTTCCGCTGATCCAGCTCCCAGCAGCTTGACTCTGACACTGACAGGTCCTCTCCCACCTCCCAGACCCCCTCTCCTGAATTTACAGAAGTGCCTGTGAACCAGAAACAAGCTAAAAGCCTGTGTTTGTATTTATGGGCTGGGTTTTATTCAGCAACATATGTTTAGTAGCAGATGCTTCCTGTGGGAACGGGACCAAAGAAGGGGCGCCTTTGCCTGACCCTCTTTCCACACTGTGCAGACCCAAGGGGAAAATGGAGAGCAAACATTTGCTTTTAGAGGTTCAGGAAGCTGCATTTCCACCCTGACAGCCCCTTCCCCCTGTACTCTGTGTTTGCACAGCTCTGTGCTCACCAGCCCTGGTGTATAAACAACTGTGTCCTCCTGCCAGCCTGGATGTGTCCTGGAGCAAAACTCGGATGCACATTATACACAAACGAGGTGTAGCCTTGGAATTTTTGGTCAGCTCCCAAAGCAGCCTGAAGTGCTGAGAACGTTACACATCTTTGAACTAGGAAATGAGAGTCTGGAGCTTCCCCAGAGCCTGAATTTTGGACATCAGTTCCTCGTATGTGCTCTCCAGACACCAAGGATTTGCCAGATCTTCCTAATGAAAGCCTGAAAATAGCTTTTAACTGGACCAGGTCTTGGCTCCTGAAATCTGGGAGCTCCAAAGCAAAGGCTGCTCGTGGGGAGCAGCTCCTGCCCTGCCCCAGGAGAACATCTCCATCCATGGGCTGGTGTCCCACTCCCCACGTGGATCCTGTCCCATTTCTCCTGCTCCCTATCATGTGAGGATAGGGAAGGTGGAGGCAGAGAATCCCAGAATCATTAAGAAATGTTGAAAAGCCCTCCCAGCCCACAGAGTCCCCCCTGTGCTCGATGCCCACCTTGTCCCCCAGCCCAGAGCACTGAGTGCCATGGCCAGGCCTTCCTTGGACACCTGCAGGGATGGGGACTCCAAACCTCCCTGGGCAGCCCCTTCCAGTGCCTGACCACCCTTTCTGTGATGAAATTCCTCCTGCTGTCCAACCTGAACCTCCCCAGGAGCAGCCTGAGGCTGTTTCCTCCTGTTCTGTCACTTGTTACCTGGGAGAAGAGGCCGAACTCACCTTGTTCCAAGCTCCAACTGTACCAGCACAGAGCAGTGTGAGTGACTGGAGAAAATCCAGCCTCTGTGTCCAGATCCCAGCCAGGCCATTTGTCTCCGCTGGAGTTTGTCCAGACAACTTGGTTTTCTCTGGAATTTCCAGCCATGTTCTGGGGCTAAACCATGTGCTCCAGGCTAAAGGCACAGAGCCCCTCAGCATCCTGGTGGGTGTTACGTGACAGAGCACATGTAACCCGCTGGATCATCAGCCCTGCGCGGCGTTCCCTGGGAGCGACGCCCGGATCCGCACGCGCGTCCCACGCCTGGCTGGCTGCAGGAGCAAACCTGCTGCCAGGGAAAAAGGGATTCTCTGCCTCTGCCTGTGCTGCAGTGGCAGCAGCTCCAGGGCAGGGCCTCCAGCAGGGAGCTGCAGCCGGGAGAAGTGCTGAGTGGACCGTCGGTGCCAAGAACATCTCTCTCCTCGGCGAAAGGAGCCCGGCTTTTGTCACTTCCCATTTCTCAGCTCTCAAAAACTGGATGTTCAGCTTGAAGCCTCTAGACTTCTCCTGCTGACTCCTTTGTGCTCCCTTTTGCCACCTCCAAGTAGGAAGCAGCTGAACCAGCAGGTCAGCAGGTCTTGTGTCCCCTCCTGAGTGTCCCTGTGCACAGCCCCGGCTCTCGAGGATGTTTTTAGCTGGTGCAAATGCCCAGTGTGCAAACAAGGAGCAGGAGCTGGGTTTTTAAAGCTAAAAGTGCTCTTCTGTGGAGCTTCCTGGTGTTAGATGACAGTGCTGAAGTGTGTCAGCTGTGCTCTGCCAGCCCCTCACCCAGGTAAACCTTGCAGGCATCAGGAGAGCTCTGGGAGAGGGGACAGTGGGATCACACAACGCCCTTCTTGCAGCAGCAATTCATGGGCAGAGCTGTGCTTAGAATCCTGGAATCATCAAGGCTGGAAAAGACCTCCAAGATCATTGAGTCCAACCATCAACCCAGCACTGCCAGGTCCACAACTAACTTGTGTCCCCAAGCACCACATCCATGAGTTTCTGGAACACTTCCAGAGACATTGATTCCACCACTTCCCAGGATGGCTCTTCTGTGGTCTGGATGGGTTTGCTTGCTTGGTTTGGATTTCTCTGCTTGTTAGGTTTCCCACAGTAGGGATGGAGTTTTGCTGGTATAATGTGGGGGTTTTGTGTCCCAACAAGGTCTTCCTCTTGTCCAAAACCCCCCACAAGGTTATTACAGAACTAGGAGTTTAACTGTGCTGTCACCTTCAGCCAAGTGGTTCTTCTGCCTGCTCAGATAACCTTTTCCATGTGCCTTAGTCTCTCTGCTTCTCACTAATGAATTAGGATCCAATAAAACCAGCCTTACAGCTTGATATTGCAGCTACTCGCTGTCTGTCCAAAGGGCAGTTTCCCTGGTGGAAAATGGTTGGATCTGTGGGCCTGGGGAGGAGAGAAGCCTCCTCCTCAACAAGCACCAGCTCCTTGAACCACAGACCCAGCACCCTGAATCACATGGCAGCAATCAACTCCCAGGAGAGAGGACAGATTTCTCAGCTCAGGTCCTGGAGACAGATTTTGGAAAGAAAACTCCTCTGGGGTGCCTGTCAAAGCCTATCTGTGACATCCAAGTCCCCTGGCTCAAGAAGAGCATCTGAGGAACCTTGCAGCCCAATGGCCAGAAATAGAATCCTGCCAGGAGACAACAGCTTTGCCTCAGAGGGGTAGAGCAAAGGGCTCCTCTGGCCCTGTCACACTACCTGGTCCTCCCTTTCCAGGACATCCAGAGGCTTTTTGCTCCTTCTCCTTGGGCAGATATTGCTAAAAGTCAGGGTCCACATAAAGAATTGCAAGCTGCAGTCACTGCAAGCCCGGGGAGGAGTGGCCACAATCCTCGCTTCAGGTCTGGTGTTTGTAATTAGCACAAATTGTACATCCACGAGCTATTTTAGATGGAGTCTCCTCATGACAATCTGTCAAATTCTGAACATAAAGTCCTCCAAGTCACTGAAGCTGCTGCCAGCACAGAAACCCTGTATCTGTAGAGCTGTTTGGGATTCAGAGCTGAGGTTTTAAGGTGCTCCAACTCACTTTTCTCTGCCCACAACTTCAATCCCACAGCCACCTTTGCCCATTGTGCACCCTGCAGCTCCCACCTGCCTCGCCTCCACAGCTACAGAACGTGGTTTTGTGGGGTGGTCCTACATCTCAGGGGTGGCAAAAACCTCTTTTCTTACTTGGAAATGCCTTGGGTGTGCTCATCTCATCCATCCAAGCCCTTGGTTAGTGTCTGTCAGTGTGTGTTGGAGGCAGGTCCCCCTCGGAGCAGAGCCAGCTCTGGGATGACAGGACAGAGCTGTTTGTGGGGGATGAACATTCCCAGGTCACGGGCAGTGAAGGGCAGTGTGAGGAGCTGGGAGTGCTCAACACAGGTTGGTGTTTTTCTGCAAACTGACCTCAGACTCCTGCTCTGCTTTCCGGAGCCTATGAAGCCACCAGGAACTCCCCAGGCCAAGCAATTTGCTCGTCTTCCTGCAGGAGCTGACAAGCCCAGGTCCAAAAGACATTCAGAAAGACACATGCACTTAAAGGGATGCAAAAAGGGGCCTTTCTGCCTTGATTCCTCCATAATTTGGAGGGCAAAGTGTTTCACCTTTCCTTCAAACCTGTTCTCTGCTTCACGTCACAGACTGCAAACCCAACGTGTCCAACAGACCCCCCCGCTCGCTTCCCTTGGGCAGGACAGCAAAGGCAGTGCCCACCCTGCCAGGATGGAGCCATCCCTGGGGGTTCTGTGGGCACCACACATCCTGGGGATTGCTGTGTCCTGCCAGGCCCTGCCCTGGTTCTGGCAGTGGAGTCCTGTGCCAGCAATGGGACACGGACTGAGGAGATCCCTTGGCTTGGAATTGCCCACCCATGGATGGAATTTGGATCTGTGCAGCTCTGCAGTAGGGCCTGCACTGTGGAGGGGTTGGATAAACTCATGGGCAGGGCTGAAAACAAACTGCCATGGGGATTTTAATATCCATTTTGGGAAGTCCAGGAGGGACCATCCCACTGTTCTCAGGCTGGGAGCTTCCCATGCGCCCTCAAACCCTGCTGGAGATTATGTGTGAGGGATGCTCCAGCACACAGGTCTGTGTGTTCCCCAGTTCTCACTCCACCACACCTCATCCCTGCCCAGGGAAGAGCATTGCTGACACCTTCCAGATGTCCTGCTGCTCTTGCAGATCCCTGCTAGAGGAGTCCATTGGGCACCCTGGGAAATGGTTGCTGCTGCCTCCTTTTTCATTTTTAAAATGCTGACAGCTCCTCTTTGTCCCTGGATAGCTTTTTTTTCACTTTGGGCTTTTCTTTCAGTTCTCATGGAACTGAATCCTTTTGTGACCAGCCTGGAACCTGGACCTGCTCTGAGCTGACAAACACGGCAGTGGCTCTGGGCTCCAGCCTGGCCCTGCTGCCCACGTGTGTCCCCACTCTGTGTCACCCGTGCTGGAGTGCCTGGGGGTGGGACAGCCTGCTCGTGCCAAGGGTGGTCACCTGCCAACCTGCCCCATCACCGAATCCAATGAAATTTGGGACAGTTCCTGGTTTTCCCCCATCTCACCACCTCCTCCTGCAGCGCCACAGGGGCTGTGTTACCTCAGGCTCTGCCTCAGAACTGTCCTGCCAGAGCATCCCTGTGCTCTGCATCCCAGCCCTCGGCGTTTCTCACATGTCCACTCTCATCCCTGTTACCCACACGCTCCCAGGCACTTCCCAGGGCCCTTGGCATGTGCTGTGCCAGGCTCCCACCCCTGGTGTTCAGCTGCCCGGACCCACGGGCAGCCCACGGGGCCGTGCCCACATAACCAGGCCGTGCTCTGGCTCCCCGAGCAGGGCAGTGCTCGACCGTGACGCTTGTGACACTCTGGCCTGGCTCGCTTTGAATTAATTATATTCATTTCACAGTGCCAGGGTTTCACTGAACCCTTTTCCTTATTTTTCACATGATTGCCAATCTCTTTTGTTGCGCTGGCCGAGTCCAACAATTTCTCTAACTGTCCAAGAGAGTCATTAATCAAATGAGCAGCCCCAGCTCCGGGCTGCCGGTGAGCACATCTCTGTGCACGGCTGGGTCGGGCTCTGCAGCACCTCCCACAGCCCCACCACGGGCCTGCTCTTCCCTGCTGCCTTTGGGGGCTATCCTGGTTGCTGTTCTGAGCCTCTGAGCCCAGGATCTGCCTGTGCCACCCCACAGTGCTGCCCAGTTCCCCAGCTAAGGCAGGGGAGGGTCCTGCTCTCCTCCCTCACTGAGTCCCAGGCGGTGCAGACCATCAGCTGTCCCAGGTAGCACTCCAGGATCTGGGCCACCTCTGGATAGATCAGTCCAGGGCAACTTCTACACCAGCATCAGGGCTTGGCTGCTTAGATTAGAATCAACCTGCTCCATCCCCTGCCTGCTCCATCCCCTGCCTGCTTCACCCCTTTACCTGCTCCATCCCCTGCCTGTTTCATCCCCTGCCTACTTCACCCTCCTGCCTGCTGCATCTCCCTGCCCTCTTCATCCCCCTGCCTGATTCCTCCCCCACCTCTTCATCCTCCTGCCTGCCCCTGCCTGCTTTCCCTTCCCTTCTGGTTCATCCCCCTGCCTTTTCCCCCTGAACTGCAATGTGAGCCTGAGCCACCCTTGCCCGGGGGAGGAGAGCAGCAGTGGGAAGAGAAGGGGGTTCCCAGGAACAGCCTGTGCTCCCATGGGATGCAGAGGGGGCAGAAAGAGCAGGGGTGGTCAGGTCTTATCCATGCTCACCCGTGGGCTGTGCTGGATGGCTGCCTGTGCTCTGCCAGCCCTCAGCTTTGGGCACAAGGCAGTTCTCTGGGCCCCTCAGCTCTTAGCAGGTGCCAGGGAGGCCAGGGCATATTGGCTTCTCTCTGTTTTCATGGAACCTCCTGGTTCCAGTGAGACAAGACCCCCCTTTGCCAGCCTTTGTTGGGCAGTTTGAGGCTGCACTTGAAACTCTGCCTGAACATCTGAGCCCTCGGCAGAGCTTCTGCTCCCAGGCAATTGGCTTTGACCCCTTGTAGCTGTAGGGCATCACTCTGTGTCTCCCAGAAAGCCTCTAGTCAGAGCTTGAACTCCTTCCAGCTCTCCTAGATTTTTTTATATGCCTCAGCTATTTGTTTTCCTCTCCATTTAGGACTGAGAGCTCCCACTTCCTTGGACATGGTGTTTGTACAGCATCTTTTTGTGTCACTGGGCCTCCTTGCAAAATGCTTCCTGAGAAGATGAAACCAGACACAGGGCCAGTCTAATCCGACCAGAGGCAGGATCTTCACCTGAGTTAATCACCCTGAGCTCCTCCTGCAGCAGATCAGGGGTGTGTGCCAGAGTATGTCAGATCTATCTGGCCTGGAAGTTTATTTTTCTCTGCAGTGAGTGCAAATGAGATGGGAATGAGTGACCCAGCTGGTGAGAAGAGCACTGCAGATATCTAAAGCCAAGTGAGAAGATCTCTGCCCAAGTGTCTGAGCACACCCCTTCTGCACACTCACGCCCTGTGCACATCCAGGCAGGGCAGGAGCTTTCTCCAGGAACCATGGAAAGTTATCCACACCTTCAGAGGGGAGCTCAGCAGCAGAGGATTGATTTTGCTGCAGGGCTCTGAGCTAATAGATGTCCTGCTCTCACCCACTGCCATCCTACGTGTCCTTTATTCCACAGGCACTGCCAGCCTTCCCAAAGCTAAATGTTTTCTCACTTGCTAGGGAATATCTGAAAGGCTTTCTCTGATGATCCAACTCAGCTGTGGGACAAAGCCTTGGCTACAGGGGAAAAGGGCACCTGTGATCTTGCCTATGATACGGATTATTAAGGGAATGAGGCCTGGAGAAGCACAAGTAGAATGACCTGAGAGTGTAAATATGAGCACCAGCAAAGGAAAGAGCATGGAAAGGGCATGAACCTGAGAAAGGAGGTGGGCATGACTGTGAATTCATGTGCCATGGCCACAGCTCACCATGGGCGTCCTCCTCCACTCACACCCTCTTGGATCAGAGGTGCAGGAGAAGTGGGATAATAAATGCTGTGGATCTGTCTTGGTGTTGGAGGTTGGGCAAAAGCTGCCACAGGCGAGTTCTTGAGTGCAGCTGATCACAGGTGAAGCTCCCAGGTTTGCTGTAAGAAAGAGTGAGAGGTTCCTTTTTTCCTGTTACCTGGAAGCAGATGTGCTGGGAAGAGGCCAGGATCAGGGTGATGGAGGTGCTGCACTTAAGGGACTTGGCCTGCAGGGATCTGTCCTGCCCAGGTGAGACCCCCCTGCAGAGCTGCCTCCAGCTCTGGGGAACAGCACAGGGAGCACATGGAGCTGCTGGAGAGAGTCCAGAGGAGGCACCAAGGTGATCAGAGGGATGGAGCAGCTCTGGTGGGAGGAAAGGCTGGGAGAGTTGGGATTGTTCAGCCTGGAGAAGAGAAGCTCCAGTGTGACCCAATTGTGGCCTTCCAGTGCCAGAAGGAACCGACAGGAAAGATGGAGAGAGACTATTTCCAAGGGCCTGGAGTGACAGGACACAGGGAATGGCTTCCCACTGCCAGAGGGCAGGGTTAGATGGGATATTGGGAAGAAATTCTTGGCTTTGAGGATGGGAAGGCCCTGGCACAGGTTGCCCAGAGAAGCTGTGGCTGCCCCTGGATCCCTGGAAGCGTCCAAGGCCAGGTTGGACGGGGCTTGGAGCAACGTGGGCTAGTGGAAGGTGTCCCTGCCCGTGGCAGGGGATGGCAATAAGATGGGCTTTCAGGTCCCTTCCAACCCAAACCAGTCTGTGATTCTATGACTGGGATCATTTTTTCTGGGGCAGAGATGCTGAGTGGGGACGTGGTGCAGGTGCCTGTTCATCACAGGTATCAGGCCACGAACAGCCCTTCCCCTGTTTGCCTTTCCTCCAAGTGAAAAGGAAAGTGCCAGACCATTAAACCAGAAGGCAGCCTAATTAAAGCAGATAAAAGGAAACGGTTTCATATGTACAGCAAAAGCTTAGCTGGAGGGACTCATGGCCACAAGGCATGCCCAAGGATGTGGATTTAGCAGGGATCAGGAGAGGGTTAGATCTGTAAATGGGTTAGATGAGGTCCCTGGTGGCCACCCTTGGACAGGATCACACATTTGCCTTAGCCAGAAGATAATCCTGCATTCTTTGGGCCATAAACCAACCACTTGCTCATGCTCTCAGAGATCTGAGGGAAAGGGATCCCTGCCTGGGAATATGGGAGAAGTTTGTCTGGAGATGAGGTCAGGCAACAGCCCAAAGAGATGCAGCTGTGATGGGACCAGTTCAGACTGGGAAAGAAACAAGACAGTCATGGAGAAAAGAAGCAAACTGGAGAGTCCCACTGGAGACAGGACCTGACCAGTGCTTCCCTGCATCCACCAGGTGCCCCGTCCTTGCTGTGGGATCCCAAGGCTGCCAGTTCCTCTTTCCAGAGAAAACTGGTTGCTGGCTGAGATGTGGAGAGAAGAGAGCAGGAATCTGCTTCTGGTTGTGGAAAGCGGGAGGGAACAAGGAGCAGGAGCTGGTTTCTGAGCAGGATGTGGCTGTCCCAAGCAGGGGGACTCTGGGCAGGGTGAGAAAAGCCCAGGTGGGGCTCAGCTTTTTGGCGGGGGACAGGATGATGTGGGTGGGAGATTCCAGCCATGGATGCAAAGCTCAAAGAGAGGGAACCCCAGTGGTCAAAGAGGGATGGAAACACCCCTGGCACAGAAGTCAGGCTGCAGAATTTTCGCCTTGGAGCTGCTGGTATTGGTGCCCATTTGTCCTGTCATTTCTGGGAAGAGCCCTGACACATCCTCCTGGATGTCTAGGACCCTGGGAAATCAGTGCTGCCTTCAGATCCCCTGGCAGAGAACAGTCCCAACCCCAGCTCCAGTCCCACAGCCCCTCAGGGGGGTGCCCAGCGATCCCTCCAGACTGGGCAGAGTCAAAGGGCACCACCAGCCCCAGCCCAGGAAAATCTCCACACAGAAAGGGCCACATTAGTGAGAAATCCATAAAAAACCCTCTCCAAACACAAACAGACAGAAGGTTCTGTGAAAGAGCTTTATAGAACAGAGAGAGGCACACTAATAACTCTTGGTGGGAGCCGTGACCCCAGTGATGGGAGCGTCAGGCTGGCTCTTGGAATTGCAGGGATTTTCAAAGGGACTCTGAGTGTGGCAGGGACCCCCAGGCATTCCAGGAAGGGGGGAGATGGGAATGCTGAAGTTTGGGCTGCTTTGGCACGGCAGCCTCCCTCAGGGATAAAGGATCTCTTTCTAATCAGCGGCGCTGGGACCCGGCAGAGCACCCGCAGAGCGGGGGCTCCCAGGGTACATTCTGAGCATTGAATTCACACACCAAACAGCCACCAAAGGGAAGGGAAAAAAACCAGTTCATAGAATTAAACTGAGAGCGAAGAGAGGAAGGGTGAGCTGGGGAGTGCTGGAGTCAGGCAGTTGGAAAAGAGGGAATGAGGGGGCGGGGGGAGCAATTGCGGTAAAAAACCTGGAAAATTCATTTTGAACGAACTCGTTAGAAAGATTGCAGCCCTGTCCTCAGAGGGGCAGAGGAAGAGCTATTGTGGAGAGCTATTGTGCTGCTCAGGAAGGACTCGGGGCTGCAGTGGCAGCAGACTCTGGGAGGCCGTGGCAGGGCTCCAGGGCTCTCTGTGCTGGGAGTGTTAAGCCCTCCCAGGCCAGCAGCTCCAAGGAGCAGGTGGATTAGGACTTTCCTTGGCTGCAGAGTAACCACACATGGGGGATTTGTCCTCTGTGCTGGCCACTGCTAAGCCCTCCCACTGGCAGACACAGAGGATGCCCCTTTGCCACCAGTATGGGAGTGTGGGTTTGATCCAGAAGCTTTTCCAGCACCCCACGGGCACGGGGGCAGTGGCAGAGGAGAAGAACAGAGCAGGACGCCAACGGGAGGCAGCTGTTACAGTCTAACCTGCAGGAACCAGGGCTTTGCCCCAAAATCAAGCTAGTGCTTGTTTTCCTCCTTTTTCTCACAGCAAAGCTCTGAGCCAGGAGAGTTGGCAGCTCCCCACACTGCTCTGAGCTGCCTGCTCCAGCAGACTGAGGAAAGTGGAGATCCATCATCCCAGACCTCTGCTGTTCATGCTTGGGTTTGGTTTGGACCCCCAGACCACTACAGCCTGGCTGCCCTTCCCACTTGGGGCTGCAAGGCTGATTTGATTTAATTTAATTTTCTTTTTTTTTTTTTTTTTGGTGAGGTGTCCATGTCTGTCTCTGGTTTTGGTGTGTATATGAGTATTCAGAATATATTCATATGCATTCCTATATGTATAACATAAGAGTATTCAGGAAGGCTATTTGTGCCAGCCCAGGTCCCCTCACGGGCACCAGTGTCACGAGGGCTCTCCTTTTGGCACCCGAGGGCTGCTGAACACCCAGGGTTCCACCTAAGGAGCAAAATCTCCTTGCACATGGTGGCAGGAAGACAGGACATTTAATTCCTGCCTCTAAAAGGTGCTGATGTGGTGGGGACCTTCCACTTCACTGGCCAGCAGTGACCTGTCCACAAACAAACCCCCACACCAAGCACTGTCCGTGCCCTCGGCAATGACACGGAACTCAAGGAACTGTTCCCATGGTTCTGCCTTCCCACAGCTCCAAACAACCTGCAGGTGAGGAGCACAGCTGGCAGTGCAGTGTGAGCTGCCCTCTGCTCTCCTGGCGTGGTTTATAGGGGCAATAAACGGGGGAATGGGGCTGGTTTTAGTGGCCTGCTGCTCTCTGCCACGAGGTTTCTCACCGGGGGCAACTCAAAACATGCTTTATGTGGCCACGTGTGCTGGCTCCTCTCTGCAGCATCATGAGCAGGAGATCTCGTGGAGGCAGCTGGGCTGGGAGCACATGGAACTGTCGCTGAGGTTCAGTGCAAAACTTTATTGCCAGCAGAAGCTGCAGAGCAGCTGCTGTTGCTCTGACAACAGCGTGGTCCCCGGGCGAGCGGGGTGTGAGCTCAGCCTGAGCTGCACCACCGTGTCACCAGCATCACCAGTGGGGCTTTGGAGGCTTTTCCTGGTCTCAGCAGATGATAAGGTCTCTGTCCTTATGGATACCCGGTTTTTGGAGCGAGCCATTAGCTCAGGGGCATTGAAAAGCTCCAGTCCCTGGAGTAAAGCTCGTTCTGCAGGGGGGCCCAGCTGCCAGCTCAGCCCCACGGTGCTGGGTCGGGCAGAAGGGACCCTGTCATGGTACATCTAAACCTAGAGCAGGGCTTTGAGGACTCCTGCCTCCCACCTGGGGTGCCCTGCTGGAGAAAGGGAAAAGAAACACAAAGATCTCAGTGTGTGGGACCATCATTCCTTCACCACCTGGACACGTCCAGGTCATCTGGAGCTCCCTGCCAACCAATATCCCCACATCCTTCTGCTCAGGGCTGAGCTCATCCATTCTCTGCCCAGCCTGTACTTGCAGCCCACAAAGCCAAATGGATCCTGGGCTCATCCCACAGCGTGGGCAGCACATGAGGGTGATTCTGCCCCTCTGCCCCCTCAGGTGAGACCCCCTTGCAGAGCTGCCTCCAGCCCTGGGGAACAGCACAGGAAGGGCTTGGATCTGCTGAAGAGAGTCCAGAGGAGGTGAAGAAGATGCTCCAAGGGCTGTAGCTGCTCAGGAGCCAGGCTGGGATAGTGGGGATTTTTCAGCCTGGAGAAGAGAAGGCCCCAGGGAGACGTGAGAACCCCTTTCAGGGCCTAAAGGGGCTCCAGGAGAGCAGCAGAGGAACTTGGGACAAGGGAAAGGAGTGACAGGACAAGGGGAATGGCTTCCCACTGCCAGAGGGCAGGGTCAGATGGGATATTGGGAAGAATTTCTTCCCTATGAGGGTGATGAGGCCTGGCCCAGGTTGCCCAGAGAAGCTGTGGCTGCCCCTGGATCCCTGGAAGTGTCCGAGGCCAGGTTGGACAGGGCTTGGAGCAACCTGGGCTAGTGGAAGGTGTCCCTGACCCTGCTCATGGCAGGGGATTAAAACTGGATGGTCTTTAAGTTCCCTTCCAACACAAACCATTCTGTGATTCTCTGATTTCCATTCAGTTTTCCTTCCCTGCAGAGCTTGATGCTTCCTCAGCATGAGCAGGGCCTGACACAGAAAGATGGGGAAGCAAATTCCAGCCTGCCTGCTTTCAGCCACATTGGGAATGGCTACAGGGATTAATCCTCTCTGGAGCGAGGATGTGCCGCTGGGAATGTCATTAAGAACGTGCTCATGTGCCCTCAGCACTGAAGTGGCCACTGCCCACGTGGGGGACAGGAGGCAGGAGGGTCTGATAGCGACTGCCTGGGTTCCAGGAATGTCATTTCCCTTTTCCCAGGGGACAGGAGGCAGCTTGGATGGCAAATGTCTCAGCACTTAGAGCAGTGCTGGCTCTGTTACATGTGAGACACCATGGCAGGTTTTTGGTGCCCCAAGGGTCTGCGCCGTGGGACCCCCTTGGAAACCTCAGCTCTGAACCCGCTGTGAACAGACAACTAAATGTTTGAAATGAACACCTAAATGTTTGAAAAAACTGATGATGAGCACGTAGCAGGAGGCTCTGCCCAGGTCAGAGGGAAAGGGAAATGTGATGGCAAGATCAAGGAAGAGAACAACAAAACGTCCTGCATTTGGTCACAAAGTTTGGGGAGAATAAAAAGCCATGATCCAGGATGAAAGGACTCATCTGATTGAATTGCAGCATGGACGTGGCTCCAACAGAGACCTGCTGAGTGGACAATTCCCTCGTCCTCAGGTAGGTCAGGCAAACCATCCCCTGCTCCTTTGCTGACTGGGGAAGCCGAGTGTGACCAGCAGAGCTCTAGCCCAGCATTACACACAGGAAAAGCAGGATGAGATCCCATCTTACCCTGGAGCTGGCAGGGAGAAAAGGGGATACAGGAGCAGCACATGGGGTGCCTGCCTGCCCTCCCTGCCACCCACCCTGTGCCACAGCTCCTGCCAACCCCCTGGAGCCACGGGCTGGGCACTGGGGTGCTGCTGGCTCTGCTCCAGGGAACCCCTGAGCACCACCCGCACCTCGACTCCAGCCCTGGCCTCTCTGCCTGGCACTGCAGCTCCCAGAAGGTTTCTCAGTCCTTTCAGCACCATCCACGCTGCTCCACATCCAAATATCCATGGAGACAAGACATCACCTTTGCCAGCTTCCCTGCGCAGGAGACAGTGCCCTCTCCACTCTGGCAAGAGTGAGCCGCACATTTCTGACCTCCGGGCTCAATTACTGCAGCTCATTATATCTGGGAATGGAGCCAAGCAGGCTGAGAAAGCTTCCACTGGTGCAAACTGCAGCAGCCTGTGTGCTCAGACGCCCGGGGGCTGTGATCCATCAGCCTGCAGCTCCTGCTTCTTCACCCCTATTCCCAACAAACCCAACATCCCTGCCAGACTCCAGCCCAGGACCTGAAGAGTCTCACACTTGCTGAGAGCAGCGTTATCCCAGCAGCAGGATTCCCAGCTGGCACGGCTGGGGCTGAGAGGAGAGAGTAAGGCAGCAGACAGCCCTTCCCAGGGAAGAGGCACGACATCCATCTCTCCTGGTGGACTGTGATGTCTCTTGCTTGGTCTGGAGGTCTTTTCCCTGGCGATGTGGCTTGCTGCTCTGCAAGGGTCAGGCTCCCTGGTAGAGGAAGAGGAAAGCACCAAAGGCAGAGGAGGTGGCTGAGAAGTGCAGAGTGTCCCTGTCAAGCCATGGATCCTCCCAGCTGGAGCAGCCAATTCCCTGCTCCTGGGTCTCTGTCCACTTGGGAGAGCAGGACCCACCACAAACACCCCTGGGCTGCCCTCCGGGATGGGGATGGTCCAGATTGGATGTGATGCTCCCATGGAGCTTGGCAGGAGGATCTGGACGCTCCCCTTTGAGCTTCACAAGCCTGGATACCTCCCTGCCTTCAGCTTCACCTTCCTTCTGCCTCCTGCCTTGGTCTCTTCCCACAGGCTCTTCCGCTGCCCTTGCGGGGAGATGGGTGAACACACGGAGCAGGGGTGCAATAACAACATCCCTCACACCCCTTTCCTCCCTCTCCTTCCTCCCCTCCCCTCCCCCAGCCTCACTAACTCACTCTCCTGCTAGTTTATGGCCAGAACATTTTGTTTGCAAAGTGCTGTCAGATGCGACATTAAGAGGCGCCGTAAATCAGAGCACAGGGGCCTCTCCAGCCTCCGCAGATGAAAACCTTTTATCACAATTTGGATCTGTTTGCACTGGTATGAAAATTATGGCTCCAGTTTAGCATCAACTTCCCATTATTCATGTCCCTGTGAGCAGCGCCTGCTAAATTGGATTGTTTCAAGCCTCCCCTCCCTGCTGGCCCTGAGAGCCTGGCAGAGCCCACCCGGCTTCCCGGCCGCACCTCGATGCCTCGTCCTGGCGGGATGCGAGCTGGGGAGGAGGCTGAGGCACACTGTGCATGCTGCTGGCTGGAGGAGGGGTTGGGAGTGAGGAGAGGAGGGATGCCAGGGAAGATGGAGCTGCTTCTGCATCAGCCTGACAGCACCTCCAGCTGAAACAGGCCCAGTGCCCGCCCTGAGCTGCCACCTCCAAAGGTGCTTCAGCTCCGGGCACATCCCCTCCTCTGCTCCTCCACGCCCAGGCACTGTCTGGTGAGTGTTTGGAAGAGGGAAGAGAGTTGTTGGGTTCAGGAAAGAGGGAAGGACGAGGCAGAAAGCTCTAGCAGAGATGCAGAAGGAGTTCAGAGGGAAGCGAGTGATTTTCAGTCACGCTTGAATCCTTATTATATCATAAAAAATCAGGAGGTGCCTCCACCCCATCCCGATAAACATGCCAGGGGAGGATTCCTTGGGCATCCTGGCCAAGCACAGGCTGGCTAACACAGGTTGTCCCAGGGAGCCTAAACCAGCACAGCCTTTGGGATGTGGTGAGGGGGTTACCTAAGCTCCCCTGAACATCTGGAAGTGCATCTCACACCAGTACCACTGTCCTGGCAAAACAGAAAACATTTGATGTGTTGCCAAATATTGGTTTCCACCTGAAACACCGAGGTTTGTGCTAATGAGTCTCAAGATTTTCTTTGCAACAAATTCACACAGATCACACAGAATATTCTGAGTTGGAAGGGACCCACAGGGGTCATCAAGTCCAGCTCTGAGGTGAATGGTCTCTATTGGGATTGAATCCACAACCTTGGCATTATAAGCACCATGCTCCACCCAACTGAGCTCATGCCAAGAAATTTAAGACAGAAACCTCCACTGAAAGGTGGTAAGAGGCACTATCAAGCCCTGGTTGGAAGTGTTGGATGTTCGTGCCAGACTTGGGCTCCACAGAAAGAACAATTAAAATTTCCCCTGAACACCATTAGCTGGAACAGTGTTGGAAGGATTGTCCAAGGGGATGATCCCACAAATGACACCATGCAGGGAGGGTTTGTGGTGGTCAGTGAGCAGCTGGGATGGAAGAAGGACTGGCCTTGCACACATGTGTGATTTCCAGGTGTGTGTGGGAGGTGGAGCAGAGCTAATGCACAGTCAGGAGTGAGCAGCCCCAGAGGAACAGCAGCCTGTGTGATCTCAGGAGGAGAAGGGGAGGAAGAGCCTCTCCCAGAAGAGTTTGGCAGCCACACAGGTTAGTTGCAGGCAGCTCCCTGTGAACCTTCACTGCTGAGCTGAGGGATGCAGAGCTGTGGGTTTGTTCTCCTACCCAAGATGGCCCGTGGCCTCTTATCACTGTGCCAGGATGACACCAGAAAACTACTCAGCCACAGCCCAGCGCTGCCCAGAGAAGCTGATTTGTGAAGAAAGATGAGTCTTGTTACCACAGCTCAGCCACCTGAGGTCCCCACTGTGGGAAGCCCTCACAGACCTCTTTATTTTCTCCCATTGTACAAGGGAGTTCAAACAGCAGCTGCAAAGACCTTGTTCTCAAGAAATGGTGAGCTGCCACAAGGGCTCTCACATGAACAGCCTTCCTGACACAGCTGGGAACATTTATTTTCTTTTCTTGCACCTCACTGCAATCATAATTTCAATTATTTTTTTTTGATAATATAGCCAGATGCTCTCCAAACAAACCTTGAAGTCTGTTGTTGCAAGTCAATAGGTATTTTAATTTTAACTTAATCCCAGTGTGACTGCTCAGGAGGAGACAATGTCACTGTCCAGCAAATCCCTTGGGGGGTTATCTGCTGCAGACAGATTTGCAGGTGACCATCCCAATAAATCTGGAGATTTCTTGTGTTTGGGGCTTTTATTAACACTCACCCAGTGCTTGGCCCCCAGGCTATGATCTGGCTCCAGTCAAGTCCATTCTAAAGATCCCCCTCTCCCATCAGGAGAAGGGAGATGACACTGATAAATAAGCTGGAGATGCTGCTGGAGTCTCTGGTGCTGAATTCTCCCTTCAGAGAGACTGAGGCTGTTCAGAGCAAGCCTGGCTTTATTTCTCTCTCGTACATCACTGATTTGCTACACTGTCAGAGTTCAACAATAGCAGTAATAATTAACCATTTAATCTGAATCAAACACTGGGTCTTGTTTGCTCTTTCTGTAGATCAGATGGAAAACACATGCAAAGATCAGATTCTGATGTTCCCCCAGTTTAGTGTTAAGTGTCTTGACTCTGCAAAATTGCTGGGAGTCTTTCATTTTGCTCTTTAAGCTTGTTAGTCCAAATTAAAAACAGCATTCATTCTAATTTCAGCTGCTTGAAATCCCTCCAAGATCAGTGCTATTATTCTTTCAAATGTCTTGGGAGCAGAACTAACACCAAAAGACATTCACTTGCATTCCTGATGTCCAAATGGTTTAATAAAAGCCACCAGGTTCAGCTTGGTGACCCTGTCATCCACCTTGCCAAGGTGTGGTCTTCCTGAAAGGAGGAAGCTGCCACTTCTGGGGTGTTCTCAGTGCCTGACACTCAGTGCTTCTCTAATTGTATTTACCAACTCTGAATTAATCAGCTGTGCTGTGGCTTTGGCTTTTCTATGGGTCATGATCCCTGAATTTTTTCATGTTTGGGTTTAAGCTGAGCTTGTAGGGAGAAGGGATGGATTTCTCCTGGTCACTGGGCTGCTTGAGCCATCTGCCCTCCTGAGGATCCCCCCACTGGGACAGGACCTCCAGAGCTTGGCCAAGCTACTGCTGCTTTACAGGCCTTTCCACCCTGGCTGTGTGACCTGAGGGTCACAAAGAGGGTCTCAGGGAAGCATCAGCCTCGTGTCAGGTACGAATGCAGTCTCACAAACAACTCTTTTTCCACCACAGCAAACAACTCCCTGTTATCTTCCCAGACATTTATCTCCTTAGTCTGGAAATGCTCCATCAAGCCTCGCACTCACCAGGTCTTGCACGCCCAGTTTACAGCAGAGGAAGTTAGTGAGTCAGGCAGAGTTTACAGTCTTTTCCTAAGGGATGTTCAGCTTCATTTCATGAACTAATAAAGCTGGGCAGTGAGAGAGCAGGAGAAAAGCTGCACTCAGGAGTCAGCCCTCAGCAGGCAGCTCAGGAGATACCCCTGACAAAGGCTGAAGGGAGAACAGTGTCTGTTCACTGTCAGCACCAAACTCCTGCTGTGGGGAGCCAGGAGAGCCCCAGGGATGCCCTTCCAAGCTAAACCCACCTTCCCTCTCCCCACAGCAGCTCAGCAGCCCAGTAAAGGGTCCTGATGTTGTCCAGTCCGGGGATCACACCCAGAGTCAGCAGCCAACGCACCACTGGGAGATTGTGAAAGAGTTTCCCAGAATCCCACACATGCAGCCTGAGATCCCACAGCAGGGAGCCCCTCCCTGGGAGCCATCCATTGCTCCAGGATGTTCCATACCAGCTCAACAGGCAGCTGTGGTTCCTCACCCCCTCCTGCTCCCATTGAAGAGGCTTCCTGGCATCTCCCTTCCCACCACGGAGGAGAGCAGTGAGATTTGTCCTGGCAAAGGAGGAGCTTTGATCAGAGGTGGTTCTGCAGCCTTGCACAACTCCTGAGGAGCTGGAGGAGCAGGAAGCAAGCAGCAGGGAGGTGTTGGAAGGGCATCTGCATTTATTCCCATCTTGGTGCAAGAGCAGCGAGGGTAGGGGGTGAATGGCAGGAAGGTCTTTTGCTCCCCAAGATGCACCAGGGAAGGTAATTTAGAGACCAAGGTCTAAAGTCACATTTGCCTCCAAGTCTTGTGTAGTCTTTGGAGAGCTCCACAGAAGATGGGAATTATGAGTCTAAGAAGATATAGATGCAGTTAGTACCTATTTTACACGTGCAGTCTATAATATGTTGCCATAGTCTTGAAAATGTTGTGACTTGGAAGCCATAAAAGCTGGAAGGAACATGCTAATTGAGAACACAGGCAGGCTATAAATCCAGGGAAGAAACTGGGGCTGGCAGGAGAGAAACCTAGTCCCAGGGAGAAAGGGAGGGGGAGGAACTCAGCTAGAGTCACAAGGAAATTAAAGAGAAAGGGGAAAGAGGGAGAAAACTGGTCTCCTCAGTTCCCCAAGGCTGGCTCAGCCTCAGGTAACACTCCAGGTTGATATTAGAAAATCAAAGGAATTGATTCAAATGGAAGTGCCATTAGAGGAAAGAATTTAGAACAAATTGGTGGCATGAATAGGAACTAATTGCCAGAACCAGGGAGATTCACCCAAAAATGGTACAGAAAGAAAAGATGATATTTCCCATCTCCTAAGTGTGGTACATCACCTATAGCTGAAAATTCTCTCTGTAGCAAAGTGAGGGAAGGTGTCAGATGTGACCCCAGGGGTTTTGTGGGGGATTTTTTTTAAGATATAAAATGGGATGTAAAGTCTTACAGAGCAGTAAGTCAGATTTCTTTGTCAAGAAAATAGGTGGAAATTGTAACAAAGAGTAGAGCTGTTGGGTAAATGAATAAATAGGATTTAATAGGAAAAAGTCGTTTCAGTTTCTCTGGAAGGAAATTGTGCATCAGAAATCCATTAATGTTCACTGAAGGGATCAATATGTGCACAGGGGGGATCTGGTCTATATAATCTGTTAGGATTTTCAAAATGCTTTTGGGTAATGTCCCTCATCGGAGACTCATGGGGAAATTAACTTGTTATGGGTCAAAAAGGAAATTCCTCTTGAGGGTGATTCTCCTGGTTGAAAAATAGGAAAGAAAGGGGACAAAAATAGTGGTTTTTCACAGGTGGGAGGGAGTTGGGCCATGAAGTCAAATGAGGAGCTGAGCTGAAGTGCTCAGTGTGGGCAGGAATGGTTGGGAAGCAGGGAGCAGAACTCACCGATGGCATAAAATTAACGTGGGCAAACAAACCAAATCTGACTGTGAGGAGCTGCCAAATAGTGTTGTGGCCTTCAAATGATCTGGTGACATTCAACTTCAGTGGAAAGCCATGAGCATGGGAGAGAAAACTGCCTCACCTGTACGTACAGAGCACAGGGAAGGGGCCTTGGAGCTCCACCACCTGCTTCCAGAAAAACATCCCCTTGATCCGCAGTGGTGGCAGGACAATAAAGGCAGAGAGGAGAGCTGGGAAAGGAATGAAAAGCAAAATGCACAACATTTGTTTGCTGCTTTAGAAATGAAAAGTGGAGCCAGTTTTTGAAGGGTTGAAGGGGATGGAGAATTCAAATGTGACATGGGAAAGGCAAGCAGTAATTACCACTCAGAAGTCAGAGTTTTAGAGAAAATGTTAAAAAGGGTATGTGGCACAAGCAGAACTGGCCCAGGGCCTGGCACATCAGTGAGAGGGAGGATCACCATACTCAGCTTGGCCTTTTGCTGCTGAGGGATAATCATAGAATCATGGAATCATGGAATGGTTTGTGTTGGGAGTTTAACTCTGTCCACCCCCTGCCACGGGCAGGGACACCTTCCACTAGCCCAGGTTGCTCCAAGCCCCATCCAACCTGGCCTTGGACACTTCCAGGGATCCAGGGACAGCCACAGCTTCTCTGGGCAACCTGGGCCAGGGCCTCCCCACCCTCACAGGGAAGAATTTCTTCCCAATATCCCATCTAACCCTGCTCTCTGACAGTGGGAAGCCATTCCCCCTTGTCCTGTCCTTCCATCCCTTGTCCAAAGTCCCTCTCATGCTCTCTTGGAGCCCCTTTAGGCCCTGGAAGGGGCTCTCAGGTCTCTCTGGAGCCTTCTCTTCTCCAGGCTGAACACCCCCAGCTCTCCCAGCCTGTCAATTCATCTCTCTCATACTCCTGGACCTTCAGTGAACCTCCGTGCTGCTGCTGTGTCTCCAGCCCTCAGTTAACTAAGCAAACCGTGGTTCAGCTCAGTGACTCAGCCCTGTTTCCCGACCCTGGAGGTGCTGCTGCTGCCTCAGCCCTGTGCAAACCCCTCGGATGCCGCGTCGGGAGCCTGTGCCGCTGTTCTGCAGCGCTGCTTTCCGGGCTCTCAGATCCTGCCCTGCCCCGTGGGCCGGTTATTTCCCAGCCCGAGCCAATGTCGCAGCTCCACAACCCCGGCCTCTGGATCCGCCCAGTGCGGGGTGAAGCTGCTGCGCACACCCCGGGGCAGAGCCTGCACCCCGCTCCTGCTGCTCCCTCGGGCTGGATCCCGCCCGATCAGCCGGGATGTTGCTCCCTCCGCCCCGCGTCAGAGCCGCGAGATGCTCTAATAGCTGTTGGCAGCATCCCTTCCCTGCCTCCCATTTCCGCGCTCCGCTCCCACCAGGGACCGCCCGCAGCCCCTCTCCCAGGCTCTCTGAGTGACCCGCTGCTGTTCCTGCCTCCCTCAGCTCCGCTGCTTCCCAGGCAGCCCCGGCCCTGCCGCTGACCCCGCGCCCCCTGGCACATCGGGACCCCGATCCCAGGACAGCTCCGCGCTGACTTCACATCCTCGCTGGCACAAAACAAACCCCGGCCTCGGAGCCTGGGAAGTGCCTGGTCGCTGTAAGCTGCAGGGCATTTGTGTTGCAATAGCGTTTCGTTCATGCTAAATTAATCTGCCTGTGAGTTCAGGGCTGTTGGTTTGGGGGAAATGATGCACTTGGGCCTCTCCCTCTGCTTCCCCTCCCAAATCCTGAGTGGAATGAGGGGTGCCGGGGCACCCACTCTGCTCCCAGTGCTGGCCAGGCAGAGGGACAGGGAATGCCCTGGGGGAGGAAACGAGCTCTGCACCAGGCATTAACCCTCGTAAGGGAGGGATGCTCCAAGCTCTGGCTGCCTCCGAGGTCCCTGGAGCACCCGGGAAGGGGCTGAACGCTCGCCAGGAACCCGCGGGGATGCTGCTGCTGCTCACGTGGTTTCCTCCCCATTTCCAGCCACCAAATTGCATTTCCTAGAAGCAAAACATACATTAAATAACTCTCGGATGTCAGAGCAAGTGACTGCTGTGGGGGATGTTCTGGGAGAGAGGAGGAGGAGCAGCTGGTCCGTCCAGGAGCAAGGAAAGGGGAGGGGATAGTGGGGTGCAGGGGGTGGGTTGGGAAGGGGCTGGGGGTGGCACTGGGGCGGAGGAGGTTGAGGGCAGGGGCAGATGTCCTGCAATGGACGTGTCCTCTGCTGGGTGAGCAGCCCCCAGCGTTGGATGCCTCACTGCAAGGGTCTCTTCCTCAGGCTCTGGGTTAGGGAGCTGCAGGAAGCGTTGGATGTAAGCACTCAGGATCTCGGATTATAAATGCCAGCAAGGCGTGATGGGTCGGGAAGGTCAGTTGGCACTGCCATCCTTCCCCGGCAGAGGCTCCAGGGCAGTGACAGGGCTGAGATGATCCACATGTGCCCCCAGCTCGTCCTCTGCTCCCGCTCCGAACAGGAAACAACGGCTGTGCCAGAAGTGTCCCAGGGGAAAGTGGATCTGACGGGGCTGAACGTATGGACAAATCCCAGCAAATATCTGCTGCCTTTCTGCAGAGGATAATGACACGTCCTTGGAGTCCTCCAGCGACGATCCCAGGAAAGCCAAGCCTTTGAGAGCCGAACTGAGCTTGTCCTCGGGTTCCTGCTCTGAATTCCCACGGTGCCATTTATCCGAGCACGCTTCAGGAAGCATTTGAAAATTCCCACAGGCAGCAGCAGCAGCACTGCTCCACCTCAGCCTGCACTGTGTCCTGAGGCAGGGGCAGGCCAGGGCAAGGGGCTGCTCACACGGATGGGTGGGACACCACCTCCAGATCCACAGATTCCCACTGTGCCCTTGCAGATGTGGAGCAGGTGAATCCTCCTGCTTCCCTGCTCCTTCCTCACCACGTTCAGGCAGGCTGTTCCCATCTCAGCCCTCCCAGCAATGAATCAGGAGCTTTTATTTTTCCCCAGGTGGCTTTTGTGTTTCATTGCTGTTTGATTCTCCTTACTGGGAGCTATACAGGCAAGCGCCCGAATTTCCACCGCTGCAGCACCTGGGGGGCTGAGGGGAAGGCAGGGCAAGGAAACCAGTGTGGAGGTGAGCAGCTCCTACCTGGAGTGCTGCATTTCCTTAGGAGGGTTTGCCGTTGTTGAAGAGAAAATTTGAAAAGTAATAACCTGAGCAGAGCAGAGGGAGAGGCCCCTGGAGACGGTTCAGCGGCAGAGAGGGAGCCCTGCCCATCTGCATGAATGAGAGCAGGGCAGGGAGGGGCGGCAGGAACAAAAGAGGGAGGAGGAGATGGAGGGGAACATGTGAAAAAGGCCACCTGGGATGGGTCCCCCACCGTCTCTGCAGTGCCATCCGTGGCTGCAGGCAGGGCCTGGGGCAGACCAGCATCATGGCTGCAGCAGGAACACAGAGTTGTTTAGGTAGGAAAAAACCTTTAAGATCAACAAGTCCAACCCTTCCCCCAGCGCTACCAAGGCCACCACTAACCATGTCCCCAAATCCTACATCCACACATCTGTTAAATCCCTCCAGGAACGGTGACTCCAGCACTGCCCTGGGCAGGCTGTTCCAGTGCTTGACAATGCTTTTGGTGAAGAAATTTTTTCCTAATATCCAACCTAAGCCTCCCCTGACACATATCCTGAGGTGCCTTGTGCTTCCTCCTTCGTGGGCTGAGCAGGACAGAGGGGACAGCTGCCCTCTGCATGGCACTGCCCCACCACAGACAATCCCACCCAGGGCACCACCACCACCACTTGCTTCTGTCCCTGCTCCCAACCCCTGCCAAGGTTCTTCCTATAGGATCTGCTCCCTGTCCTTGTGGAAAGGCATCTCCTTGGGAAGCCTCACCTGTGCCCCGAGGGCTCAAGTCCTGCAGCACCTGGAGCACAGGGAAATGAGTCCCCATCCCCCTTTTCCAGCATGGACAGCATCCAAGAGAAGGGGCTGCTTGGAGACCGTCCCAAGGTGCACGGCGAGGGATAGGAAGGAGGGAGAGGATGTCTTCCTGCACAGACCCTGCCTCTGGCCCTCGGCTATTGTGCTGCTTCCTTCCTCCTCCCCGAGGGCTGCAAAGGAGCTGGGCTTTATCGGGGCACTGAATGGGATCAGGTAATCCAGGCCACAGCTGCTTCCTGCTCCGCCTGGGAAGTCACTTCCCGCGCGGGAGGGAAGGAGATGAATAAGACGCTCTGCGGCTGAGAAACCCCGGCGAGGAACAGCATGTGATTTCACTCCCCCACACCAGCCAGAGCACAAATCCTCCTTCCTGGGGCTTCCTGCTGCCTCTCTCCCACCCTGCTCCCATCAGTTATCCCAAACAGGGAGCAGTCGGCTAAAACCCTGCTAATGGACTTCAGCGGGAGCGCAGTGCTGGCTCTAATTACCCGCCTGACAGCTCCTCTGTATCGGCCAGGAACGAGCCTGTCGTTGAAGAGGTGTGGGACCCCCTCCCCCATCTGCCTGGGGCCTCCTCGGAGCGCTCCCTGCACCCTGTGGGTTCTGGTGCTGGAGGGAGGGTGGGTGAGTGGGATGGAGACCCCATGGCTGGCTGGGAGCAACAGGTTTGGGAGCAAGGAGGAGCTGTACTGAGGCTCAGGTGAGGATGGGTGCCTGTGCTGGCAGCTGTCTGGAGGTGGGAGGCTAGCCCTGGTCTCCTGCTGTGGGAGGTGGTCGCAGGCAGAGAGCTTGGAAGTGGAGGCATGACCCAAAAATGAGATTTCTGGGGCTTGGGTAGTACCAGGACCACGAAGAAGGAAGGGGGAGCCAAGTGCCAGAGTGGACTCCAACACTGACCCTGTTTGAGCAGGGACCCCAGGGAATGGAGAGGGCTGGACCTTGGCTTGCAGGATTTGGGGTGGCTGCAGCATGGCCCCGTGTCCCATCCCAGCCAAG
Organism: Corapipo altera; assembly: GCF_003945725.1. Lineage (NCBI taxonomy): Eukaryota > Metazoa > Chordata > Aves > Passeriformes > Pipridae > Corapipo > Corapipo altera. Next base: position 449,369 of record NW_020885016.1, on the reverse strand, counting down.
CTCAGCACACAGAGCTGTGCAGAGGAAAAGTGCTTTCCACAGCCCCAGGGAAAGCAGAACACTCCATGTTAGCCTGACTGAAGATCACCTCTGGGTTTAGCACTGGTCTGCCTTCATCCCAGCAGAAGGGGAGTGCAGCACACGAGGCCAGGAGGGGAAGGATGGAGGGAGCAGGGAAGCAAACCTTTCAGCTGCAGGAGCACCTGCAGTGGTGGGGGGACTGGTGGGTTTTCCTCCCCACCAGAGCTGCCCACAGGCAGCCCCGTGGTAAACTAGAGGACAGCTGCTGCTTTCTAGAGGGCTCATGGAAGAGCCAGGTTGCCTCCAGGCTTGTGAAGATTAGCCAGGAACAGCATTTTAATTGCACTAAAAAGCCCTCACCTCCAAAAAAAAAATCAGTTGTTAGCCTGCATCAGAATGACAATAGAGCCTTTCAAGACTGTTCCAAAAGAAAAGAGACACCACAAATAGTTCAGGAGTCAGGCCATTCCTCCAGGCCATGGGAGAGGAATGTTTATGGCCCATCCACCCAAAACCCCAGTCACTGGGCAGGGGAGTCCCTCGTGGAGACCCTCCCACTGCTGTTTTGCAGAGATAAATAAGCTCTTGCTGGGTCAGAGAGGGACAGACAGCTCCCACCAGGGGTTGAACTGCTATCTCCACACTTTGGCTGACAGCCTGGGCCACCAACAGGGAGTGTTTCCAAGATCCTCCTTCTCCAGCCACAGCACCCACCCCTCAGTCTGAAGATGTGTGTCAGTGCTAAAAGCCTCGAGAAATTCTTGGGAAGAACATTGCCAAGTCAGATTGAGCACAAAACACAAACACCCTCTTGGGGAGTTGTCTGTGCACAACCTGAGCCAGAAAGGTCAGGGGAAATCAGAGAATCCCAGAATGGTTTGGGTTGGAAGAGACCTTAAAAATCATCTCATTCCACCCCCTGCCATGGGCAGGGACACCTTCCACTGTCCCAGGTTGCTCCAAGCCCCATCCAACCTGGCCTTGGACACTTGCAGGGATCCAGGGGCAGCCACAGCTTCTCTGGGCAACCTGTACCAGGGCCTTCCCACCCTCACAGGAAGAATTCCTTCCCAATATCCCATCTAACCCTGCTCTCTGGCAGTGGGAAGCCATTCCTCCTTGTTCTGGCACTCGAGGTCCTTGTCCAAAGTCCCTCTCCAGCTCTCTTGGAGCCCCTTTAAGCCCTGGAAGTCTTGTATAGTCATGGAAGCTTTCCAGGAGCCCCAGTAAATGCCTGTTCCCTCCAGCCCCACCTGATGCCCTGCTCTGGGTTCAGTGCTCACTCACGTGGGGGCATCACCCACAGCCCTTCCCTGGTCCAGCCTGGGGTCCTGCTCCTCCCTCCTGCCTCGGGGCCCGGGTGCAGGCTGGGTATTTTTATCCCCTCCCCGATGGATCTGTGCATGGATTCAGTGTTGTCAGATGATTTTCTGCCCGTTTCTTCATGTAGCTTTTTTTTTTTTCCCCATCTCCGAGGCAGACAAACACCTCCCTCAGCCTATAATTGAACATCTGGAACTATAGATATGGTCGCTGGTTCTGCTCAGGGAGGATCCAATTGGGCTTTAATGGATTACGTGTCCTGCTGATGGTGCTGTCGCTGATGTGGGGGCTCCTCCAGCCGCTGTGTCCAGGCGGGATGGGATCCTGGAGCAGTGCAGGGCTGCATGTCAGCATCTCCTCTGGGCCTGAGCGAGGGTCCGGGGCTTCCTGCGCTGTACCGGGCTAATGCTCCCGCATTGTGTCAGCCGGCCCAGGAGCAATCAGCGGCGTATTTAAGTGCCATTGTTTTTCCAAGGGTGCTGTTTTGTTCAAGGGTCAGCTTTCCGGGTCAGAATCCTCTCAGGAAGGTCGGGCTTTGCATCCCTTTGTCTGGTTACGTTCTTCCTAGAAGGACTGGGGGAGCTGGTGCAATGTATTTCACTCTTTTTTTTTTTTTTTTTCCTTCTCCATTCCTTGTTCTCTGCCTCTGTTTTTCCACAGGACTATTGATCTGCAGCCCTGCGGGGTGTTGGGGGAGCATATGGGAGTCCCTGTGCTGCCTGTTGGAAAGAGCACTTGCTTTTCCCCAGCTGTGCCTGTATCGAAGCAATTGTTTTCCCCTTCTCCTCCTTGTTTTGGGTTTCCTTCCCACCCCATTGCCACGGGCTAAAGAATTGCTTCGCCGCCCTCGCGAAAACTTCTGTGGCCGCGTTAATGCCGTTTGAAGCGTTGCCATAATGTTTGTTTAAAAACATATTAATTAGGTTTTCGGTAATTGGGGTTTTTCAGGGCTCTCTCTCACATTGTTCTGCTGCTATAATTTGTTCTATTGATCTTCCTGGAGATACAAGAGGGAGCCAATCCGCGCCGAGGCTGCGGCTGCCGCTATTCGGCAGCGTTTGTTTACGCGCCGGGCTGGTGGCCCCGTGTGCTCCGATGAGCACGGCCGTGCTCTGACTCTCAGCCCATTCCCATCACGGCAAAGCGGGCACATCCCGGCAGCCCATCGCTTTCCCCCCCCCCCCCCCCCCCCCCCCCGGTTGGTTCCCGGAGCGCAGGGCCGCGGCCGCCGGTGCCGGTGGGCAGCCGGGGTGTCTCGGAGCATCGCCCTCGCTCCCGCAGCCCCGGAGACACTGTGGCTCTGTCTCCTGCTGCGGCAAAGCTCGGCGATGGGTTTCCATGGTAACCCCGAGGCTCGTTCCCCGACTCCAGGTTTTTCAAAAGGGAAAATTTTCGTTTCCATCAAAAGAGCCTTTTCTGCCGGGAGACCCAGCGCCGCCTCCCCCAGCCAGTGCCGAGCCTGCCAGCTAACGAGCCCGGCCAGGGGAGCCGGGTGCCCGCAGCCTGGCCCCTGGGAAGGTGTTCCCGAGGGCTCTGCCCTGGTCCTGCCACGGGAATCCTCACCCAGCACCCGCCACCAGCGGGGGCCGCAAAACTGAACTGACACGGCACAGGGTCCATCGGGAACCTCTCACTCCCTCCATCCTTTTCCCCCAGCGTTTTCCATTTATTGATCTATCTGGCTGGGTATCCCAGTGTCCGTGTGTCCAAGGACCAGGATGGGATGGTGGGTTTGCAGTGAATCCAGCAGAACTGAGCTGATGTGGCACAGGGTTCATCAGGAGCCCCTCTCTCCCTCCATCCTTTTCTCCCAGCATTTTCCATTTCTTGCTCTACCTGGCTGGGTGCCCCTTGCCCATGTGTTTCTCTTCAGTAGGATTAGGGTTGGGTGGTGGTGCATCCTCAGCAGCCACAGCAATGAGCTCCTCATGAGCCTCTTGCTCCCTCCACCCCCAAAAAGCTGCTTTCCCCAACATCCCCCATTGTTGGATTATCCAGCTGGGTATCCCCTGCCCTTATCCCTCTTCAGCAGGACCAGGGTGGGATGGTGATGCATCTCCAGCCCCCTCACCCCCCGTCCTGGCAGCAGCAGCTGCTCCTTGCATCCCTTCTGTGCATCTTCCCACCTGGCAGTCGTGTGGCATCGGGCAGAGATGTGACCATTTTTCTGCCAGCAGACACAATGCATTCCCAAACAATAGCCATTGCACAACTCGTCCCTGCATTTAACAGAATTTTACTGGCAGAAAAAATCTCAGGGACTCTATAAATCTTGTTGCTGAGATAAGGAATGTGCATCCAGAGCCTCATGTGGAGTAAATCCTGCCCAGCTCCAGGACACACGAGGAGCATCCTGTGTTTCACACCTGCCTCGGAGACCAACAGGAGATTTATGAGCTCAGAAATGAAGCCACCACACTTTGCCAAGGCTCCACATTCCCTGCCTGCACTGGGACCCTCCCAGTTGTCAGGCAGATAGAAAATGAGATTTCCCAGACCAGCTGGCAAGATCCACTGGGCTTTGCAGGGTTGAAAACTCCCTAGCTTTTGGCAATTCTGGGCCAGTTCTGCCACATTTGCATTCCACAGAGAGACTTCAAGCAAAGTCTGAGTGGATGGGTCTGATCCCTGTGGTCTCACATCTCCACATGTCCTTAGGGCTTCTGAGTCTCAGCATGGCAATTGCCCTGGATCCAGGGATTTCTGGCTTGACCACCAGGACTTTTGGATGTCCATGAGCTTGTTTTTCTGGTTTTCTCAGTAAGGAAACATCCAGGAGTGCCCCCTCCTAAATGGCACCAGTACAACCCCGGGTCAGCTGCACAGAGGAGGAGAGCTCTGGGAAACACTCCTTCCAGAGAATTAACAATAGTACTGACTCCATTAAAAAAAACCAAAAAAACAAAAAAAACAAAAGAAGCTCCATGGAAAGAGGTTGTGGAGGTGTTCTGAGGTCCCTACCTCTGCCACAGCATCCCTGGATTTGTGGATCTCAGCTCTGAGCAACACGGGCAGGCCAGGAAAGGTTTTGTGGCACAATCCTGGGAGCTGCTACCCCCTGCTAACATAATGCATTGCAGGCATAGCCCATCTAATGCTTTGCAATCCCAACAATGCTGTGGTTTGTCCCGTGGCTGAGAAAACATTCTCATTTCCCAATTTTCCCAGCCCGATGTCTCCCCTTTGGATACAGCAAATGACTGGAAATCTGAGCCCTTCCACAAACCATCCCAGCAGTGAAGACCCGAGCTGACCCATGGGCTGGGTGTGCTTGTAGGTAAACTTGGGATGTAAACTTGGGATATACACTTGGGATATACACTTGGAGAAAGGTGGTGGTGTGTGGGGAGGGATGGAGAGGGAGCAGAGAGGTGTCCAGAAGGGGGGATGGCACTTCAGCCTTGCTGCTCCAACATTACAACTGCTGAAAGGGAAGGATGGAGGACAAAAGACTGAGTGAGTAGCAAGGAGACAAAAAAGAAAGTGACTGGATCCAGGAGGCTTTGGGAAGGTGAACAGGGAATGGGAGACACCTCTCTGACCCCAGAACCATTTCTTATTGAGAGTGGACATGGGTAAGAACCAGATGCTGGTGCAGAGCCTGAAATGAGTCCAGTCACACATGGTGTGGGAAGACTCCTCCCCGTGCCAGTCCTAGGGAAGGGAGGGTGTTTCCAGGCACTGCATGTACCTGTGGGAGCAAAAAGCCACAGGAAAGGTAGAGGTGCCTGGTGTATCAGCTGGGAAAGAAGCATGAGGCAGGTCCTCTCTGCTCAGGGACACGGGATTCGGAGCGTTTTTTGAAATAGGATTACAACCAAGAAATAGGACTTCCTAATCCATTCTCTCCCTAACAAAAATAAGACTCGGTGAGCTGCTCAGGTCAGGAGAAAGCACTAATCCCTGCAGCACCCCCTGTGCCAAGGTCTGGCAGAGCTGGGCTGCCTGGGAGTAGCTGGAAGTGCCCTGGCTGTCTGCGGCAGTGGGAAGGCAAAAGCCCTGTGAGGGGGACAAAGTTGCAGCAGCCAAAGAAGAAAATCCCATGGGGTTGTGATCCTCTCAAGCAGCCACTTGGAGCTGGGCAGGGGGCACTTGGAGCTGAGCAAACTGGTGTGGGTGAACCCAGAGCCCCACAGAGCTCCTGGGCAGCCTGCTCTTCCCACAGGGAGGATGGGGTGATGTCCTGCAGCTCCTTGTGCTGATGGGGTGGGTGGTTGGAGCTGCTGGGAGCACTGTAAAGCCAATCCCAGGAGGAGCACTGCTGGGGAGAGGTGTGGGAAACAGTACCTGGAGCATCCCTCTGCCTGTGGCTGGAGAGCAGGGGCTGAGCTGGGCATGGGCAGGGCGGTGCTTCTGCCCTCCTTCACAGGCTCTGTGGTTCCTCCTGAGCATGCCCTGAAGGGGCAAAGATATTTTTCCCTGCTTTTTACTGCTGAAACCTGACCCTGTCAGACACTGAATGCAGACGAGAGTCTCCAGGGTCTTATTTCAACCCTCCCTCTCCACCCTCAGCACCTCCACTATCTGATGCCACACAAATGTTCCCAGGCTCCAGGAATCCTGTGCCTCTCTCAGCCCCAGCTCTGATCCCACCGTGCTGCCTCTCCCAACCTCCCTGCCCTGCTCTCATCCCGACCTGCCAAGGGGAAGCGCAGTGTGCAGAGAACAGAGGTAAGATTAAAAATCCCCACAGGTTCAAGGGCAGATGGGATGGAAGAGGAGCCCACAGAGGCCCACGGTAATGATGCCTGGCCCAGGAAGTCCCCGAGCTGCAATTTGCAGGAGGATGGGGGGTGATTAGAGGGGAACATCGTGTCTGCTTTGCCTGCTCTTTTTTCCTCTTTTCTGGTATCTGCTCTGGGCTCTGTAGGAGAGAAAATACTGTGTCATCCAGCCTGTCCTCTGTCCTACTCAGCAGCACCACACAAGAGAGATCCCAAAAGCCTCCTGTGCTGGGAGGAAGAAGCAGATGAATGTGAGGATGAGCATCATCTCCAAACTATGCTCACTGAGAAGCCCCCACTGCCCGTGCCTGCAGTGGTGACAGGACCCAGCACCTACCAGGGCTCTCTTTCCCAGCACAGTTGTGGGGAACAATCACTAAAAACTGGGGGTTTTTAATGATCTTTCTTATTTTATCCCAGATCAATGGTCCATCCATCTAGAGATGGCCTGAGGGTTTGTGTCACTGCCTTTGTGCACTCCCTGCATTGAAGCCCTGATAGGACATCCTGGCCTTGTCCCTTCCCTCAAACAAATCTCTGAACTAAGATGCACTTTTTCTTGGGGGAAAATAAAGAGGTAAGATGCCAGGAAATGGAAACTGCCCCAGGCCTGGGATGTGGTGGTTAATTGCCCTCTAGACCTCTGTATCTATTCCAAATTTACAGATATACTGCTTCTGGCTCTGGACCTGGTTTTGCTTTAGTTCCTAAATTAGAGTTTTATTCCCCCAAAAGCTTTTACAGACTGTACAATTTACCCTTTCCCCTCCATTTTTTTAAGCTGATCATCCTGGAAGTGTCCAAGGCCAGGTTGGATGGGGCTTGGAGCAGCTTGGGCTAGTGGAAGGTGTCCCTGCCCATGGCAAAGGGTGGAATGAGATGATCTTGAAGGTCCTTTCCAGCCAACCCATTCTGGGATATAATCCAAATTCCTAATTCACCCACACTCACTTGGTTGAGCCTTGCTGAGCAGTCAGGGGTGGGTTGGGGCAGTTTGGCAGCAATGAGAGAGGAACTGTTTGCATTTTGGTGGCAGTGCCTGGACAGACTGGAGGCAGGATGTCCATCAGAGGTGCCCAGTGTGGGACGATTCCTCCCCAGGATCCTGGCAGCAAGGCTGGCTGGACAAGGTGGTCCACGTGGTGCACCCCAAAGGTGAGAGTCTTGCAGTGCTGCTGTTTGACCCAGGCCTGAGTTTTGCCTTTGCAAAGCCCCAGATCTGGCAGGGTGAGCATGGGCTCTGTTCCCAGAGCATTTTGTAAGGGCAGATGGCTCGGAGGCAGGAGGCACAAGTGTCAGCACAGCTCGGCACAGGGATGGATGGGGGGAGGCGAAGCTGGAGGAGGTTTCGGGGCAGAGAGCAGCTCCTGTTGCATCTGCCACTGGAATCCCCTCCTGCCCTCCTCCACACCCTGCAGTGCTGACCTTTTCCTGCTCTTAGACTTGTCGACATAACCCGTTAAGTGAACTAGGAATGGTTTCCCGCTGATCTATGAAAGGTTCTTGGGAATGTCAATTATTTTCTCCTGTTTATTGCTGTTATCCGCCCAGCAATTAACTGCATTTCAGTGAGTCCTTCCATTTAGCAGGAGCTGTTGTGCTGCTGCTAAACCTGCCAGGGCCAATTTGACCTGGATTATGTTTGAATACGCGATCATATTTCTGTCAAATTTGCAACAGCAAAGAACGCGCTATTTACTCCACGTTCACCCTGGTTCCACACTGGCTGTGAAAGGCCAGGCAAGATGGGATATGGCAGGAAGTTTGCTGGGGAAAAGCAAATTCCACCACATGCTCTGAGCAGCTAAACCATCAGAGAGGGTTTGTGCTGGGGTTGTGCTGGCTCAGGGCTCTGGAGCAGCCCCGGTGGTGACATCAGATGTGGCACCTCACACCCTCCTCTTATGTCATCAGCAAAACCTGGGCAGTGCAACCTCCTCAGTGCCATTATACTGCAACATATGAACCATCAAAAGCTCTTCTCCAGGCACCAGGTGTGATAAAATCACAGTATTTTGGCTTTGCTGTAGAGCAAAATCATCCAACAGATGTCAGAATTAGGGAAAGGCCCTTAGGCCAAAAGCATCCAACCCTCCTTTCCCACTGAGGGGTCTCCAGTCTCTGAGCTGCACAATGTCCACCTTCCCAACAGCTCTGCTTTGGCTCAGCTTCAGGACAGCATATTCTTAGAGAATCATCCCTCATTACCTGAGAGATCCCAAACACTTCCTGAAGGCTCTGGCTTGCTGCAGACATCCCAGGAATTCCCCGTGCATCTCTCACCTCCCCACACACGTTTACACATCTCACACTTTGCTTGGTCTGCCTCCCTCAAAATCAGGTGCCAGGCCACTCCTGGAGGGATGACAAGGTCCCAGTTCTCCATCTCCACCCTCCCAACATCTGCACATTCTGTGCTGCTCCAGCCTCAAATATCCTTCCTTTCTGACGCTCCCCAGTGTGTGTCTCTCACCTTCCCTCACTTTTGGGGAACAGAAAACCAGCTCTGATGGAGGGGTGCCTGGAACAGGAGATGCTCTGGAGAAGGGAGGAACCTTGTCAGTCTGCAGGGAACTCCTGAGAAGGAGGTAATTTGGGAGAGGGGGCTGTCAGTGCCCACTGGTTCCTTGGAAATCCCACCAGCCTGGGCAGTGCTGGGGCTGGGAGCCCAAACAATCACTTCCAGCAGAGACCCAACGGGTGAAACCAATCCCTTGGGACAGAGCAGGGCCAAGGCCACCCTCCAGCTGTGGGGATGACAACAGGACCATCAGGACTCCCAGGGTTTTCCAAAAGGCACTGCCAGTCCGAGGGCAACAAGCCAGCAGGTGCCTGGCTGCTGGGAAGAACAGGGAGCAGATGCCCAGCCAGGCAGGAAACAGGGATAAGGCACTCAGGAGACAACGTGGAGGGTGGCTGGAAACCACTGGAAGCTGCCACACTGAGAACAAGCCCAGGAGAAAGCCTGAAGCCCCTGGACAGTGGGCAGTGCAAAGATTCTTTACGACCTCTTTGATTTTCATTCTCACTCCAGGAAAGCAGAATTCTCACCATGTTTTAGAGCTCTCCTGTGTTTTGCTAAAAGCTGGCTCTTAAACACTTCAGCCACCTCCCCCTCAAAGCTCTGGCCAGCTCAGGGTCCTGCCTGTTCTGCCCACAGTGTGCAAACATGGGGTGCTGGGGCAGACACCCCAGCCTGGGACATTCCCTGACATGGATGAGGCCTCAGGGATTCTCTTTCCAGGCAGGTCCATCAGCTGGCAATGATCCATCATTCCTTCCTACTTTCTAATTCCTCCTCTGATGGATGCAGCCAGCCCTTCTCCAAACCTGACATTTATAGCACCAGTTTTCTCCGGGTATAAATATAACCTGAATGCGTTGGAGTAGCAGGAAAATCGTTTAAATGTTCCCTTTGACAGCAAGTTTGAAGATTGCTGACACTAAAACCACTTACTTATATTGTTCTGTATCATCCTGCACTCAGCCTTCAATCATCCTCATTACAGGTGTGCCAGGCACGCTGCACAGGGATGAGTGAATGAGCTCACCCTCTCCTGCCTGATGCCCAGCCTGTGGCACCTCTTGCCAGGCCAGAGACCCTCATATTCCCACTGGAATACAGGGCAGAGCCAACAGGATGAGCCTCACGTGCCTGAGCCACTGCCCAGGCCTGTCATGGGGTGAGTAGGCACAGAGAGGTGTAAACCTCAGGTAAGCGTGGGATGGAGGGAGGGAGGGATGGGTGGATGGATGGATGGATGGAGGGATGGAGGGATGGGTGGGAGGGGCACACAGACACACAGGACATGCCTGGACACCTTTGGTCTCCCATGGTGCCAGGTGGGGAGGGCAGCAGCTCTGGCTGGTTTTGGTACCCGAAGTCCTCAGCTGTGTCCAGCCTCCTTTCTCGAGGATGGAAAGCTGGACATGAGCCAACAGTGTGAGCTCACACTGAGCCCAGAAACCCTCCGTGTGCCGGGCTGCATCCAAAGAGGAGTGGGCAGCAGGTCAGGGGGGATTCTGCCCCTCTGCTCTGCCCTTGTGAGACCCCCCCTGCAGAGCTGCCTCCAGCTCTGGGATCCAACAGCACAAGGACGTGGAGCTGCTGGAGAGGGTCCAGAGGAGGCCATGGAGATGCTGCCAAGGCTGGAGCCCCTCTGCTCTGGAGCCAGGCTGGAAGAGCTGGGGGGGTTCACCTGGAGAAGAGAAGGCTCCAGGGAGAGCTGAGAGCCCCTTGCAGGGCCTAAAGGGGCTCCAGGAGAGCTGGAGAGGGACTGGGGACAAGGGATGGAGGGACAGGGGAATGGCTTCCCACTGCCAGAGGGCAGGGTTAGATGGGATATTGGGAAGAAATTGTTCCCTGTGAGGGTGGGGAGGCCCTGGCCCAGGTTGCCCAGAGAAGCTGTGGCTGCCCCTGGATCCCTGGAAGTGTCCAAGGCCAGGTTGGACGGGGCTTGGAGCAACCTGGGCTAGTGGAAGGTGTCCCTGCCCATGGCAGGGGGTGGAATGAGACGAGTTTTAAGATCCCTTCCAGTCCAAACCAGTCAGTGGTTCTATGACTCCATTATTGGGGTGACAGCACTAATGACACTTGTACATGGTAGAAAGGTTCAAATTTGCATTCAACTTTCATAACATGTAGATTGAGGAAAATTTACAACTCCTGATGTGGATCAGCATCCTCTGACCCCTCTCTGACTGAATAAAAATCTTGTGGTCTTGTGGGAGCACTGGAAAGCCCAACATGCAAAAATCAGACCCGGGCCTGTTTCTCCTCAGCACCAGTGGCTGCTGGCACATGATGAGCAGCATTGTTGGCAGTAGGGAGGATGATGTTCCTCTGAGGACCTGGGCACCTTGAGGAGGCCACATTCCCATGGACCTGTGCAGATTCATCCTGGGATGCGAGTCACCAGCGACGGTTCCCACAAGACCTTTACCTTGCTGTGATGGAAACGGAAGCAGAACAACTCATTCCACTGGGATATTAAAACAGGCCTCAGGCAACTGGTCTGTAGGAGGAGGCTCCTTCCCTCCTTGCTCTCCCAGAGCCTGTCACTACAAGAGGTGGGGGCTGCAGGAGCTGAAGGAGGAGCAGGGAACAGGCAGGTAGTAACACACTGTGCTGACGCACCGGCTCCCGCAGACATGAGCTGGTGATGAGACAAGAACAGGGATTTAGAAGCTGAGGAGAGGGATGAGCCCTCAGGTACTGTGTGTTCTTGTGACTGAGACAAAAGCCAGCCACAATGTGATATGTGACGGGAATCTGAAGATCTGAGGAAAGATGAGGATAAATGTATTTCCCTGCCCATCTGCAGGGGCTTTCTGGAATGGGAGTGTGGCTCTCCCAGGGTTCCTGAAAGAGAAATGCTGAAGGGTCTCAACCAGAGCTGTCCAGAGGTCACAGAATCACAGGATTACAGAATATGCTGAGCTGGAAGGGACCCACAAGGATCATCCAGTCCAACCCCTGGCCCTGCACAGGCCCATCCCCAAGAGTCACCCCCTGTGCCCCAGAGGATCAGCCAAACCCTCCTGGAGCTCTGGCAGCCTTGGGGCTGTGCCCACTGCCCTGGGGAGCCTGGGCAGTGCCCAACCAGCCTCTGGGGGAAGAACCTTTTGCTGAGATCCAACCTGAGCCTGCCCTGACACAGCTCCAGCCATTCCCTGGGCGCTGTCCCTGGTCCCCTCAGAGCAGAGCTCAGTCCCTGCCCCTCCTCTGCCCCTGCCCAGGATGTTGTAGACTGTGAAATGGTGTGAAATACAAGAGCAAAACCACTGCAGGAGAAGCAACTCTGAATGATAGAGATATTAAAGGAAGAGTTTGTGATGCAAAGGACTGCCAAGCACCTGGTGACACTGAAAAGAGATGAGCATTGCCTGGAAAGTTTGCAGCCAACTGCTCAGCAATTAAAGCCTCCTTAGGAGCAGACAGATCAGGCTGGGATCTGCTTTCAGGTGTTATTATGCTCATGGTGCCCTGGAGAAATGTGTTTTTGACTTCTGAGTCCCAAGATGATGGAAATGGCTGTGGTTTTGTCCTGGTACAAGGCTCAGGAAGCTCCACCTGCATGCAAGGCTGGCAGGGGGACGTCCTTGGGCTGCTGGAACTGTGGCACCGTTGGGCACCGGCTCCCAAGGAGGAGATCACTCAACGTGTGCCCTTGTCTCTGGTGATGCCAGGTGATGTTCTCTCCTGTAAACACAAGGAGAGATGACATATGCTTTGCTTTCTGCTTGGCTGGCTCCAAAGCTCTCCGTGGTTAATCCTGTGCTGAGGTGACACGCTGTGCACCATGGGCTGGGATCGGAGGTGACACGAGTGCTGGTGGGAGTGACATGTTGGTGAGCCAGGGTAAGCGAGTGGAAAGGGGTGTAAAACGGTGTTGCTGAGATGCCAGTGGGCAGGGAGGGGCAGGGAGCAGGACACACGACCACCTGGAGACCGGGAGGAGAAAAGGAACCTCTGGCTTGGAAAATGCCCACCGAGAGCCAGCACTGGATCCCTGCTGGAGTGTGAAAGAAGGGGATCCAATGTGCACTTCAGGTCCCATCCTTGGGGAGGAAGGTCAGGGGAAATTCTTGCTCCCCAGTGTTTAAAATGGCAGGCTGAGATCATAGGATAACAGACTGGTTTGGGTTGGAAGGGAACTTAAAGACCATCTAGTTACAACCCTCTGCCATGAGAGGGACAACTTCCACTAGCCCAGGTTGCTCCAAGCCCTGTCCAACCTGGCCTTGGACACTCCCAGGGATCCAGGGGCAGCCACAGCTTCTCTGGGCAACCTGTGCCAGGGCCTCTCCACTCTCACAGGGAACAATTCCTTCCCAATATCCCATCTAACCCTGCCCTCTGGCAGTTTGAAGCCATTCCCCCTTGTCCTGTGCCTCCATCCCTTGTCACTAGTCCCCCTCCTCCTGCAGTGAACCACCCAAAGAGCTCTCACCCTGCAGCCTCCACAAGGGAGGAGCGGGGAAGGTTGTCCCAGTGATTCCCTGGTGCCAGTGTCCCTGTCCCTGCCCCTCCTCACAGCAGGCTGTCCCCCAGCAGTGCCCAGAGCATGTCCCCTCAGCCAGGCCGTGGTGCTGGGGGCTGGGGGTGGGTTATCGACCTCGGCTCCGGCGGTTTCTCCTCACTCACAATCTTTCAGCCAAATCCGTCAGGTCGGTTTAAAACCAGCCGGACTTTGTGCTGTGGTTTTCCTGAACTAAAGAAAAAACAAAAACCCCCACACCTTGTAGGCTACATAACCTTACAGGGGAGACTTCAGAGAGCCCCTTGTTAGCATTCCTGGGCTATTCTGCATGAAAGCAGTGCTCTCTCTAATAACACCAGGGTACCCGTGTCTGCCCACGCTGCTGCTGGGCATCCCCTTCCACAGCACTTCCCTTTCTTTAAGGCAGCTCATGCTAAACACCTCTGTAACCCATATTCTGCTCTCCCCATGCATAATTCCCCATCTACAACCAGAAAAATCCCCGTCTTCTCTTAACATGGAGATGTTTTCTTCACTCAAGCTCTGTGCACGTTGTCACAGTACCCCTCCAAACCCTCCTCCACAGAGCAGGGGCACCACGCAGGGAAAATCCAGGTATTGCTGATTCCTCTCTGTGGGAGGCAGAGCTGTGCCCACTCCACCAGCACGCTCTGCACCAGCCTGGATATTATTTTGCTCCCATTTCTTCAAGGAGCTCTGCAGAGTGGGGCCTGGTAAAAACATCTCTTTCTGCCAAGCTCAAGGAGGGCTCTGCCGCCTCCAAAAAGCGTCTTCTCACCATCTGTGGGGCTGCTGCTGCCTCTGCCCGCTGGCCCAGCACTGCTCAGAGGAGAGGGAGCACAAACGCATCTTGGTAGTAACTAATGTAGGGTGCAAGGATGCAAGAAGGAGAATCTGGGAACATCTTGGGTGGCGTGGATGCTTCCAGGTGTCTGTCGGGGGTTTTAGGGTAATTTCTTTGCCCTTATCATTCCCAGGGCACTTGGGGAGCTGCACGATGCTGCCCCTGTGTTTCCCAGGCAGATGTGCTCCACTTAGTCCAGGACACTCTGTGGAGCAGAGGATCCCAGCCCTCCATGTGGGGCAGTCATAGAACCATGGAATGGTTTGGGTCGGGAGGAACCTTAAAGCTTGTCTTGTTCCACCCCCTGCCATGGGCAGGGACACCTCCCACTAGCCCAGGTTGCTCCAAGCCCCATCCATCTTCTCCTGGTTTGTTCTGCCACAGGGTGGTCCCACAGGCTGCAGGTGTGTCCCCACTCTCCCTCTGCCTCACCTTGTCCCCTCTCAAACCAGAACATCCTGACCCCACACCTGCCCCAGCAGAGCTGCTCCAAGGACACGATCCAGGGGATGGATCCAGGCGGCTTTAACTGCACTTGGCCCAAACAAGCGCTGGTTCCTTAGAGCCAGGGAGTTCCTTGGCCCCATTGGGAGGTGCAGGAGCGAGCACCAGACCCCAACTGATGTTGCCATCAGGCACTTTGCAGCACAGCCCCCGCCCTGGGTGCCTTCTGGGCACCAGCTGCACCCAACTCTCGGCTGCCATATGGCAGTGATGGTGCTGGGAGGAGAATTCCAGAGCCTCCAGCGCCAGGACAGGGCTGTGCCCTCACTCCTGGCACACTCCAGGACTGTGCTGTGCCTGAGCATGTTTCCCTGGGGTGCAGGACACCAGAAGCCACCAGCTCAGGGTCACAACTGCATCCAGCTTCCCTTTCCCCTGGGACCATCCCATCATCTCTGTTCCGTGCCTGCACTCAGGCTCCTCTGTGATGGAGAGGGAGATAAAAGCCACGTGAGACTCTGACAAGGGCTTTGAGACATCCAAAGGGGGGCAGGGGCGAGTTTTATTGCTGGATTAATAATTAACCACGACAAAATGAAATTCAGGATGCTGAGAATTTGAGAGATTCTCCCAGAGCTGAAGTTGCCCACTTTTCACCCAACAAGCGGCTGCTCCCATCACACAACTGTCAGACGTTTTTGGGGGCTCCCCACCTCGTTCCTCCCAGCCCCCTCTCGTCCAGTTTGCCCTCCAGGACAGACCCTCCACCCCACAGTGGGTATTTCCCACAGCCACGTGCATTCAGCCTCCAGATTTGGGAGGAGCTGGATGCTGCTGCTCCCGAGGAGTGATATCCTGGCCAAGCAGACTTGGCACTGAGAAAGGGACAATTCACAGCCAAGACAACTTACCTGGATTGAATTAATCCAAGGCAGCAGCAGCCCCTTCCCAGCCCTGTGACAGCGTGTGCGTGCACGGCTCGGTGCGTGTCTGCCAACAAGAGCCACGAGCAGGAGATTGGCACAGCTCTCTGATAACAAATTGTGCAGAGAACAGCAAGAAAAGGGAAAAAAATCCTGACTTTGATGTGCACTATCTCCCATCTCCAGCACAGCAGAGTGGCCCTCACCAGCTCCGTGCTCTGCACAGATGAGGATGGATATTGCAGTCCTGGAGAAAAGGGATTGTGCTGGAAAGGTGTGCAAGGTGCATATTTGGGGGAAAACTGGAGGGACTTGCTCTCAGTTGCCTAAGACAGAGTTCAGGTGCCAGTGCTGATGGGCACGGGAAATTTGGCTTGAGCAGGAGGCAGAGAAAACAGCAAAGTGTCCCAAATCATTATGGTAGAAGAAGGAAACTCTTTTAGAAAGGAGAAATGGGAATATTAGTTGCTAATCAGTGGGTAATTGTTAGTTGTCAGTGTTAGGGTATGGAGCCCGTTGCTGCAGATCACAGAAGAGAATCACAGAATCACAGACTGCTTTGGGTTGGAAATCTCCCTGGGACACCTTCCACTATTCCAGGTTGCTCCAAGTCCCCTCCAACCTGGCCCTGGACACTTCCAGGGAAGGTGCAGCCACAGCTTCTCTGGCAGATCTGACCCCCAAACTCAGGCCAAAGGGCTATCAAGGTTACAAAATTCAGCTTCCGGCAGTGTCAGCTCATTTCTTTCCAGGATGAAGGTTTATCATACGAGAAATTTGGTTTCTTAATCCCAGTTCTCTTAGGAGGGGGCAGTTTGGGAGCTCATTGCTCCAGTGCTAGAAAGGCAGTACCAATTTCTAGCTGGGATTTCACAGTCCCTTCACCCCCGCTCAGTGTCATATCAATATTCTCCTTAAATGGCACTGGGGTTTATTTTCCTTGTGTTATAAACAGCAGCTAAATTCCCGCTCAGCCTCTCTGAAATATGGCTGTGAAAATCAAGGATATGAGCTGACTTATCAGGGGAGAAAAATACCAGAAGGACTAATGCCTGGCTCAGGGGCTGCACAGCCACAGAATAACAGTGTTTCTGCTGCCAGGCAGGAGCCTGGGGCAGAGGAGGACTTTGGGAGACTCCTGGCATTACCAGGAAGGCACAAATTCCAGCCAAGAAAAGTAAAGGCCATGCAAGCATCTTCCAAGAGCAAAATGCAGGTTTTTCCAGCCCTGGACAAGCTGCCAGTCTTAGGAAAAGGCTCTACAGAGATGCTGAGTCCTTGTTACACCCAACCTGTATCCATGGGGTTTTCCTTTTGGCAGCCTGTTCCTTTGGTCTGAGGCAATTTTTGTTGTCTCATGCAATATACAGCTGAGGAAGTTTGAGGATTGAGTACAGTAAAACGTCTTTTTAGAGCACATTCCTACCAAGATGCTCTTGATGTTCCTCCCTTGTGCTTGTTGTAGCTGAAGGAGGTCACAGCAGCAGACTTTGTTGTGGGTTTGTGTGCTCGTGTGCAGGCACATGATGCAACCAAGATTTGAGAGTACAGCCTCACACAGAGCAGGAGCAGGATACATTATTCATCATCAAGGTAACACTAACAAGATGAGAACATTTAGTTGTTAAATGTTGGAAAATGGAATCAAAAAAGAAAGGCCATTCCTGTGTAAAGAACTCTGTGACTGTGTCCTGCAAATCCCTTATATGCTGCAGTTGCCACACAGTTGCGTGTCAGTATTAAAATGAAGCCAAAGCATGATTTTAGAGAGGCTTTTGGGGGGGTTGGCCCCTTCCAATCCCATGGGATGATCCAGCTTGTGATCCCCAGGCAGGGTGCAGGAGGAGGGGGAAGCCTACAGCCTGTGGGTTAGAACTCAGCCCTGACCAAGGGACATTCCTCCAGCCCCAGGGGTCCCTGGGACCCTCAGGGGGGGCTCTCCTTGCTCCAGCCACAGGAGCCCTGGCTGTTCCTCTTTCCATGACCCCAAGGCAGGTGAATCCCAGCCCGTGTGCCTCACACACTATCCATGACTCCTGTGCCTCTGTGTCCCCGTTACACAGCTACAGACAACAACTGAAGCATCTTGTATTTCCCAATCCAGCCAAACTGCAGCGTGTCACTGAGTCATTTGCTGGAATCAAACCAGATGACACTGTTGAATCAGCTGCCAGGTCACTGCTGTGCTTTCTCTGAACCTGGGGGTTCCAGCTGGGTATCCCTCATCCAGGGACCTCTGTGTCCATGGGGCCAGCCCAGCGTGACAAGGACAACACTGCAGGGACATCTATCCCAGGACTGTCAAGGCCAATGGTAACGCAACAGTCAACAAGACATATGCCCTCAGGCAGGCCTCAAATATTAAATTCCCCAGTGGAGTGGAGTTCCCAGCTTTAATAATTATACTTATCCAGTTCAGCAAAGGCCCTTGAAATCTTCTGATGGAGAGTGCATAATTTAAGTGCAAGGTACTTGTATTGTTGTTAGTGGTTAGTGGTTAGATCTGTGCCAGGTCTGCTCTCCTTTAACATCTTCATTTGATCTGAAAGAGGGAGGGTAAAGAGCATGTTAATTAAATTTGCAGAGGATATGAAATGGGAAGGTGCTGCAAATCCTGGTGAGGACAAAGAGCTAAAAGATAATGCACTGGGAAAGAAGGGTCAGGCATAGGAAGGAAATAGCCAAATGAAATTCATTCTGAACAAATGCAAAGTAATCCAGCTGGGGAAATATAATTTAACACCATGGAGACTGGGAGAGAGACATTTGGAAAGCAGTAATACCGAGGGCCTGAGGGACAGCAAATTACATTGGGATTTGTGATACCTTGTGGTGGCTGCAGAGCAGGAGCTGTGAACAGGCAGCTCAGGCTTTTCTGACCAAGAAAGAGGGCAGGTTTTCTGTTCTCATGCTCGGGCTGCCATTCAGTGCCACGCTCCCTCTGTGTGCCAAGTGTCAGGGGGCCAAAAGATCCATCACTTCAGCAAAACCAGAGATATTTGAGTTTGAGGTAGCCCAGGGTGTGTTCGGGGCCAGCACAGCATGTGGGGTCTGTGAGAGCATCCAGAATCCCCAGTGCACCCTTCCCTGCACACCCATATCTGCAGCCCAACACTTGGATCAGGCTATGGATCAGGGACAAGCATCAGCTCTGTGCTGGGGGGTCTCAGCACCCCATACAGGTATGTGGGCTGAGCACTGGGCTCCTATCCCACCGTCAGGAGCACAGAGCCAAAGGCAGCTCCTCAGCCATGTAGTAGCACCCTGGAATTCCCCACTGCCACCATCTCTCACCCTGCAGCCACCACATCAACACTCTGGCATCACCTGCCAGGGAATTCTGCCACCAGCACCTCCACGTTCCCACCATTTCCCTCTCCATCGCCTCCTGCATCGGTGTCACCATGGCACTGCTGTCCCTGGCTCTGCCTGTCCCATCATCCCAGCAACAGCACCAAGCACTGGGAATATTTTAACTTGGGACCGGGTGCTCCCAAGGCATCACCTGCAGTGGGATTATGGCCCTGCACTGTCCCCATGGCAGTGTGGCCTCCCCGGGGGCTGGTCCCTGTCCCCCCGGGAATCACCAGCGTGGGCCACGCTCCACACCCCTGGGTGTTGTGTGACTGTCACCCCGCAGAGGTGGGCACTCCTCCCGTGTCCCGGTGTCCCTCAGCCCCGCAGGACCCCGCCTGCTCCCGTCACGCCCAGCCAGCCGTGCCGAGCCGACAGCTCCATTTAAGACAAGCAGCAAGTTTCCAAGAAATCCTGCTGCCTTCGAAGCCAGCTTGGCATGAATATTTCAGTGCAGCTGCCTGGCCCCGGGTCCCACACCGGGGCAGCGGGAACTGGCATTGCAGGGGCACCGTGTGCAGGGTCCCTTGTACACTGTGCTCCGTGTGCTCCGTGCCCCCGGCTGTCCCGTGCCAGGGTAACCCCAGGGTCACCGTTCCTGCCCTGCACAGTAGGATCCAGGAGCTCCCAACCCGCACAGAGCCCCGGGGAGATGCCCGGCTCCCCCCTTCCCTCCCTGCACACCAGAGCGCCCGGGGCAGCGCACGGCCTGTCACTCGTGCTCTGCAAACAAGTCCCCTTTGCCAAAGTCGCAGCTTGGCAGCTCGGCCCATCTCCGTCCCCATCCCCCTGCCCGCAGCTCCCGTTCCTCACCCTTGGTTTGATGCGCTCAGCGCATCCCCCCCTTTCCCGGCTCCTCACGGCTGGGCTGCCCAGCCCCGGGGGGCTGTGCTGGCTGTGCCAGCCCTGCCCGCGCCAGGACGGGCGGCTCGGGAGCCGATCCACACGTCTGCGGGGCTGGGGGGGCACGGAGGGGGCCGGGCAGCAGGACTGGGGGGGGGGAACCAATGCACCGTTCATTAGCCTCACTCCGCCTGTCCTAATTGCCTGTTCAGGCTGAAACAATTGTGTTAGAGGCTGCTCTGCCTAATTATTATTGTTCTTTTAAAAATAATGGGGGAGGGGGAGGAGGGGAAAAGCGGAGAGGGGAAGGGAAGAGGGAAGGGAGGGAGCAGGCGGGCAGGGGAAAGGGCAAGGCGGGAGGAGCGGAGGACGGGATCCAGCAGCTTGTAGACTAGGTGACTTGTTTGATGACTGTGAGCTCGGAGTCTGGTAGGGAATAAACAGGTCTGGAATTGGTTAGCCCCCACCCCGCCTCCCGCCTGCTCACACCGTGTTTATATCAGAGTGATCAGAGGGAGAATAAAAGCCCATCTCGTGTAACAGAGGGAGAGGATTTAATCTGTGTGCCTGGGACTTCAGTAAACTGCGAACATCGATCCGAGCCGGTGGGGAAAGAAAAGAAATTTAGAGACCAATAAAAGTATATTAAAAAAACTTCCCCTGCCCTCTCGCCTGGGTGGGGGCGATGCCGCGGGGCTGCAGCCGGGGAAAGAGCCCACCCACGGGGCACGGAGCGACCCAGGGGCTTTTTGAGGTTCCCGGGGGGCTGGTTCCCGGGCCGGGGGGCAGCAAACGGCCCCGGGAGCCCCCCGTGCTTGCCTTGGGGGTGCTGCGGGGCCCGGGGGGCTGAGAAGCGGAGGGTCTGGCAGCCAGTCTGACACTTAAGGAATTAGCTCTGCATCATTTGGAGTTTTCTGCTCTACTAATTTTCGGCCGGCTCCTCATTTGCGTCTTTTTCCCCCCCACACATTTTAAAGGGGCAGCATCCCGGTTTCCCAGGACCTCCTGGGACCAGAGGGGCAGGGCTTGGTCCTGCTGCTCTACTGGTTCATGTCGTCTCTTGGCAAAAAATGGCACATTTTTCCCTCTTCTCCAGCGAGCTCTTCCCTTCCACGGGCTGTGCATTGTGTGTCCTTCCATTGCTGTCGTTGTCACAGCACCGGGATCCTCCCCAGGGCAGCACCTCACCTGTGGCGGCATCTCTGCACCCAAAACCTCCCGGGGAGGTTCCAGTCTCCAGGCTCAGCAAACAAATCCACCCAGCCCTGACTTTGCCCTTTGGTGTTTGCTTTTGGCTCACATCTGAGGTCTCATCTGCACTGGCCTGGCAGTTGATGAAAACAGACTTTCAGTCGTGTGGTGACTGACAGTGCACTTTAGACTTTTGAGGGGGGAGGAGGAGGGAATATTTGATCAGAGGTTTGTATTCACCACACCCAGCTCGCTGTGCTGGGCAGAGGAGGAGGGAGGGAAACCTTGTCCTGGCCTGGGAGAGAGGGAAGCAGGGGGCACGTGCACCAGTTGCTCAGTGTGATGTGGACAGTGTGATGTGTCTGCCTGTGGCAGGGTTAGAGATGAGAACATCCCAAATCCCCACTGCCCATCAGCAGGATGTCTCTGCTTTCAGGACACAGCTGGTGGGGCAGCATCCAGTCACCTCTGGTACCAGCTACAGCTGCCACAAGCACATCAGTCCTGGCTTCAGCCCCCTGTGCTGGCTCCAGCCCTTATCCTGACTTAATGTTTGGTGAAGTGGAGGGACCGTTCCCAGCTCTGCTGGAAACAACGTCCCAGCCCGTCGTGGGGACAGTGTCGTGCTCCTGGCACTGCAGATGACAGAGCCCAGGCACTGGCAGGAGCCTGCCTGGCAGCGGGAAGAGGCTCCACGCCAGGCAGATGGACCCAGGGGCTGTGTGACCTTTCCAGCTTTGCTTTTGCAGCACGGGAGCAGGCCGAGGACACAGCGTTCCAACAGCCCTATCGCTTTCCTTCCCTTCCCAGCAGAGCCCAGCACTGATCATCCCATTAACAGTGACCAGCCAAGCTAACAAAGGAAATCAATTAAATTAAAAAAAAAAAAAATCAGGATCCAAGCCTGAACCCAGGCCCAGACACAGCTGTTATCCTGCATAGACACAGTTGTTATCCCACACGAGGAGAAGTACCAGAGATTCCCCCCAGCTGGCTCAGGGCTCTGCAGCTCTCTATTGATTGGCCATTGATGGCCTCCAGGCACTGCTGTCATGGGCTGGCAGACAGATAACCCCACCCCAGCTCATCCTCCTGGACCTCCCAGGCTCCTCAAACTGCAGTCTGGGGACTCTGACCGTTGCCAAAAAAATCCCATCAGCAACACTGACCTCTTCTAGTGTGGCTACAGCCGTGTGGTTGTTACTGGAACATCCCACCCCTCTGGTGCCGGCAGGTCCCCTTCACCCCAGCCCTGATATCCCTTTTAAAGCCAGAAAGTAACTCTGTGCATCCCCAAAACAGTTCCCGGTGTTGGCTGAGCCTGCTGACCCCTTCCCTCTTGCAGGAGCACCTGTGGGCTTGCATGGATGTGGTGTGATCCTGTTTGGATTTGACCCCACCAGTCCATGTCCTGGGCATCACTTCACCTTGTGCCCACCTTCATCCCCAAAAGTACTTTTCCTCCCCCCTAATGCTTCCAACCCCCCCTGCCCCAGCACTGGTGCCCCTGTGCCTCTGACACACTCAGTCCTTACCAGTCCCCCAACCCTCCCCTGCTCTGACCAGGTGAAGCCCCCCTTGCACCTGAACAGGGGACAGGAGCTGTTCCTCCTCCCACATGGACAACATGAGCACTTCCCTCACACCCCCACAGACCCCCACAGCACAGACACACCTCTTTCCACCCTCCACACCACGATCTCCCTGGTTATCCCCTCCAGCCCTGCTCCCCTCCAGTGCTGTGACAACCTTCTCCTTTAGTGGTTCCTTCCCTGCTGCCAGCTGAGGTTGCTTTGCAAACCCCCCTCGTCCAGTCAATTCAGCAGAAGCCACTGTGAATATTCCCAGCAGGATTTCCTTGGTGTGAAGCTGCAATTCCTGTGATACCCCCACGCACAGATTTGTTTCCTAGCACAGGCTGGACTGTCTACTGGCTCTGGTGCCATCCCTGCAGGGCCAGCCCTCCACAGGGCACTGTCACCAGGGCTGACATCTGCCCCATAGGAGAGGGAAAGAGAATTCCCCCAAGGGGAGATGCAGTGCTCCCTTTCAGTGGAGCAAATGCTCTTTTATTCCCCACTTAAGGCATGTTTCCAAGCCATTGTCCCTTCTGTCTGAGTGCTCTGCTCATAGCCAGGGGCAGCAGCTCCCACTCCTGTTGGAGCAGCAGGCACTGGCTCCAGGCTTTCCCACCACCTCTGTGTGTGGGCATGGAGGGCTGCTGGACCTCCTTCCCTTCCTGACACCTGCTCTGGCAGTGCCTGTGGAGCTGGACCATGGATCACCCTCATCCTGCTGTGTTTGGAGACCCAAATATGACACTGCAGAGCTCTTCCTGTGCCTCCTCACCCAGGGCTGGGAGCTGGCGGTGTCTGGGGGAGGGGAACCAGGTTCTCCCACCAGGAGTGGCTGGGAGGGCAGTGCTGCTGGGCAGGGCAGTGCTGAGGCTGCCAGGGACACACTAGGACTGCTCTGTCCTCGTGTTCCTCCTGAGACATGGGTTTTGGGATCAAAGTCTGCAGCTTGACCCAACCTGGGGTCTGGGGTGCTCACCACAAGAAAGGTGTGGAGCTGTTGGAGAGAGTCCAGAGGAGACCACGGAGATGGTCTGACAGTTGGAGCCCCTCTGCTCTGGAGCCAGGCTGGGAGAGCTGGGGGGGTCACCTGGAGAAGAGAAGGCTCCAGGGAGAGCTGAGAGCCCCTTCCAGGGCCTAAAGGGGCTCCAGGAGAGCTGGAGAGGGACTGGGGACAAGGGACAGAGGGACAGGACAAGGGGGAATGCCTTCCCACTGCCAGAGGGCAGGGATAGATGGGATACTGGGAAGAAACTCTTTCCTGTGAGGGTGGTGAGGCCCTGGCCCAGGTTGCCCAGAGAAGCTGTGGCTGTCCCTGAATCCCTGGAAATGTCCAAGGCCAGGTTGGACGGGGCTTGAAGCAACCCGGGCTGGTGGAAGGTGTCCCTGCCCATGGCAGGGGGTGGAATGAGATAGGCTTTAAGGTCCCTTCCAACCCAAAGCAGTCAGTGATTTCTCTGTTTTCAGTGATCTCTCCCTGGGCAGGGGTCCCTCCTGGCAACCAGACACGAGCTGGGGGTGAACACCACGGGCTCTGCTCTGACTGTCCCAACAAGGGAACTGAGGGATTCACCCCAGAGCAAACACCAGCTGGAGCTACGACACCTCCAGGGTGGCTGGTGACAGACCTGGGGTGTCAGGGAGGAAGCACTGGGTGGGTGCTGAGAGTGCAGGGGCTGTGGGAGCACCAGGGAGAGGGGGAACAGGGGGAACATAATCCCCAGCCAGAATAATAGATGCTATATTGTATGGAGACTAAACAATAAGAGCTCTGGCCTTGAACAGAGATGACTGAAGAGGGATGTGATTAGAGTTTTGTAAAGCCATGACTAGCACAGGCAAAGTGATTACTGAGTGATTATTCACAACTTCTCATTATGTACGAACAAAATGAAATTGTCCTGCAACTCATTTAAGGCAAACAAAAGGAAGAACCTTCCCCTGTGGTGCATTATCACGTTGAGGAGCTCATTGCCATCAGAGAGACCCACAGCTACCAAACACCAGCATGGGAAACTTGGGATGGGCAGAGGAGGCATCACCCCAGTTTCTCACCCACTGCTGGCTCCTGTCTGACCAGAGGAACCTCTGCTCTGAGTCCATTGCTTGCTGATGTGATTATCCCTGCATGAGTGGGTCGGGAAGGAGGCAACAGAAACCCAATGGAGTGGGCTGTGGCCAGGAGCAGCTCTCAGGATCACCCAAGTGACAGTAATCAAGATGTTAAGTGACAAATGCCTGACTGTGCAGCTCAGCAGCCGAGCAGGAGGGTCAGCGGGGGTGGGAGCAGCTGCTTGGCACGGGGCACTGGGCTGACACTCACAGCTACCTCGGGGACACGGGCATGGAGGAACTGCCAGCAGGTGGAAAGAAGAGGGATGGTGAGAGCAGAAAGTGCTCTGCTTTCAGGTGTTTGCTCTGAGTTAAGAAGATCTGGGGATACAACTTCCTGAGCAGGGGCAGAGGAGGGGGCAGGGACTGAGCTCTGCTCTGGGGGGGACCAGGGACAGCAGCCAGGGAATGGCTGGAGCTGTGTCAGGGCAGGCTCAGGTTGGATCTCAGCAAAAGGTTCTTCCCCCAGAGGCTGGTTGGGCACTGCCCAGGCTCCCCAGGGCAGTGGGCACAGCCCCAAGGCTGCCAGAGCTCCAGGAGGGTTTGGCTGATCCTCTGGGGCACAGGGTGGGACTCTTGGGGATGGGCCTGTGCAGGGTAAGGAGTTGGACTGGATGATCCTTGTGGGTCCCTTCCAACTCAGCACAGTCTGTGATCCTGTGATTCTGTGGTAGATGGGTGGAGCAGGCTGGAAAACTGGACAGGAAGGAGCAGCAGGTTTAAAGGAGGAGCAGTAAGAGGTGGCCAAAGTTAAGTGACATAGGAGATGAACACATGCCAAAAATGAAGGGCTTGAGAAGGCTGCTAGGAAGAAATAAGGAAGCCAAGGAGGCAGGAGCAGCTGGAGGCAGAGGTGCCATCAGTAACACGAGATGAAGAGCTGGGAAACCAGGAGCTGCAGGCAAAGGGGGTCTCTTAGCCCTGAGTCTCAACTGTGCTAGGGAATATCTACAGCCTGGCTTCCAGGAACACGAGCCCTGGCTCAGCTTTGCAGCAAAGCTGTGGGAGCAGCTCTGCAGGCTGAGGATGCAACACGAGGACTCTGCAGTGTGAAAAACGGGATCCGCGCCTGGCAGGGGAAAAGCGGAATCGTCGTGTCCTTCTCCCGCCCACGACACTTGTGTTGTGGCGCCGTAATCGAGGGGTGGACTGACCCAAAAAGATGGGAAAATGGGTCAGAAGTAGTTTGAAGCCAGCCTGGAACATGTTGTGGTGCCTGGGGTCCTTTGGGAGGTGGCAGAGGGACACATGCACTCAGCACCACCTGCACGGCCGGCTCTGACAGCAGCCTCCCCAGCTTCTGCTGTGGTGTGGGCTACAGACAACTGGAATGCTCTGGATCCAGAATCAGCAGAGTTAGGTCTTTGAATTTCTTCAGTTTAATCTGAAGGTTTAGCACCTTTTAAATTATTTTGCCTTTTCAAGTTAAAAAAACCCCCCAAAAGTCAATATTTTTGATGTTACGAGCTGCACAGGAAATCTAGTGCTGACCAGCTTCCTAAGTTTCTTTAGCCCAGGTGCTTTTCCAAGGATTCAGTGCAGCTTATTTCACTCAGGATTTGAAGAGACAGTTGGCCTTTAACTGTGTTTGAAACCTTTTAATAGATTGGTTAATGTTTGATTGATTGATTTGGGTAAATCTTTCAGCAAGCTGGGTGCCCTAATTGATGCTCACCTTGCCAGGATGCCCAGTGGCCGTTGGAGGAGGCAAGTCCCAATGTTCCCAAGGCCCTTTGGGACAGTTCAGCCCATTGGGGCCCACAAACCTTCCCAGGCTGTTGGTGTTTCGTGGGGGAATCACATGTGAGGGTGGCGGGTCCAACGGGGGGGGAAAACATACATCAACCATCTCAAAGAAATGAATCCATGGAGAAACACAGAGTTTGTCCTCCAAGAGCTGACAGCAGAGAGATTTAGTTCACTTCAGAAAGTGATGCTTTAGCAAAGTGACATTCCAGATATTTAGCTGCTTTCCCGAAGTGAAAGGCTTCCCAGCTCACTTCACTGCCCAGCTCCGTGGCCGCAGCAGCAGCAAACAGCTCTGGTAGGGTTACAAATTGAAATCTGCGTGTTGAGGACCGGCTTTCCTAAATGTAGTGTGATCACAGAGAGGGTGACTGATTAATTTGTAATGGAAAACCGTGGAGATGGGAGTGCAGGATAGAGGGAGCCCAGGACGCTGGGAAGTGTCGGCAGCTTATCTGACGTTCCATCAGGTGCCTCTGCAGTCCAGCAGCTCCTGAGGTACCAGAGGGGCTTTCAAGGGCTAAATCTCCAACAACATTATGAAGTACACAAATGAGAAGGACACTTGATACAATAACAGGTAATAGGGAAAGGATATTGTAAAATAAATACGGAGCATCTTCAGGTAAGTGGAGCGTGTTCAGCTCAGCAGAAATCCAGGCAATTAACCCACCACGGAGGTGGTGGCTGAGGTGGATCCATTAGCAATTACACACGAGGAGCCGTGCAGGACACTGGGCTTCAAGGAGCTGCAAGGACAAAGCCCAGTGTTTCACCTTGCAGCAGCCCCAGTGGTCGAACACTCACGCCCAGCACATCTCAGTCCAGTTCCCGACGGCGCAGAAATCACTGAAACAATTAATAGACCTTGTGCCTGGCAGCACCCACTGGAGATGATAAACATTGCTCAACGGGAAGACTTCAGCAATCAATATCCAAACGAACCTCATTTGTTTCTCATTTGAAAATAAGCTTACTAGGTGACAGATATCCTCCAAACAGTGAGGAATAACAAAAGATTGCTTTCATCTCGGAGGAGCCCTTAGCAACTGGCACAGGAGGGGTGGGGGAAGGCATGGCAGATCTCTCTGCTGAGGCTCTGCAAGAGCTGTAGGGAGAAAAAAGATGCTACAGCTGCAGTATTGGAACTTCAGGCAGCAGGAGGGAATCACAGAATCATGGAATGGTTTGGGTTGGAAGGGAGCTTAAAGCTCATCCAGTCCTACTCTCTGCCATGGGCAGGGTCACCTTCCACTAGCCCATGTTGCTCCAAGCCCCGTCCAACCTGGCCTGGAACACTCCCAGGGATGGGGCAGCCACAGCTTCTCTGGGCAACCTGTGCCAGGGCCTCACCACCCTCACAGCCAGGAATTTCTTCCAACCTGCCCTCTGGCCATGGCACAGCAGCTGATCCTGCTCAGGGAAGGGGAAACCTCCCCTAAATCCAGCACAGTCACAGATGGAGCAGCTCTGAGGTTGGATGTCCTCATCACCCACTCCAGGATCTGCATCCTCCTGAGGATATTCTCTTGTCATTCCAAACCTGTCTGAGCCCTGCTGCTTAGCTTGCAAAATTTGACAATGGTAGTACAGGTGCAAATAAATTTGGCAGGATTTATAGGATTTAGTGTCCATGTGTGCTCGAAGGGAATTCATGTTTGAACACGGCTCCTGCAGATGTAGGACAGGGCCCCAGGAAGATTTCTAACACATTTCCCTGCTACACACTCTCAGTAAACAAGAGGAGGTGTTGGCACAAACCAAGATCTTCCCAAACAATAGCAGCATGGCTGCAGGAGCCCCAGCTCTGGAACTGCATCCTCAGCAGCCTGAAATGGATGACAGAAGGAGGGTGGAACAAGATGATCTTTAAAGTCCCTTCCAACCCAAACCATTCTATGAATTACCAGGCAAAGTAATTCCAGTGAAATCCTCACATCCCTCCAACGATGGAGAATCACCTGTGGCACACAGGGCACCAGCATTCACAGCTGCCCTGCCCTGGGACCTCCAAAATGCTGATACAACATCCCACAGACGGACAGAGCTTCCAGCAGCCCTTCACTGGCCACCTCCATCCCCACCAGACCCTTCAGCATCGTGTTCCTGAAGGGAACATCCTTCTCCTGCATGGAGCAGCAAAGCCCCTGAATGTGTGTGAGGCTGAGAGGTTTTTAAATCTGCTTCCCAGCAATGGGAGTCACCCAGTAACCAGAGGGCACAAAGGGATAAAAGGCTGTTGGGAAAAACAGTGATTGGACTGGCCCAAAACCCTTTCCCATTTCAGCTGTTTCCGCCCTGGAATTCGAACATCTCCTAAAAATTGATTGAGAAGAGACACATACGTGGTCTGTAAGAGTTTTTTGGGGGTGAGCACTGGGGAGCTCTGCTCCATGTGACCCATGACCAACATCCCCAAGGAGCTGGGAGGCAACTGGTGCTCAGTCCCTACCTGGGAAGCGCTGGCAGCTCAGGGATGCTCCACGGTTCAGTGCTTTTTGGCACATCCCTAACAGTATCACTGCAATTATCCTGTTGTTTAGGTGTCCCTGAGGAATGGAGAGAACCTCATTATCTGGCAAACTGAGGATTTGGATGTGCAGGGGATGTCAAGGAGGATTTTGAATGTGGAGCCTCATCAACAGAGAGCTGCCCATCCATCCACCACATCCTTCCAGCTCCCACTGCCCCTCCAAAGGCAGCAGCAACAAATCAGTCCGAGCCAATGGAAAGGAAAGAAGAGGAGAAAGCTCTGGAGGGGTTAACGTGCTCTTGAGCATGGTTCAGTGAAATTGTCAAAAAATCCCTTCTGACAAATTGCCTGAGAAGAGAGAGAAAAATATAAAGAGCCGAGTGCATGGTAATGATTTCTGAAAAGTTCCCCAGCACCAAAATGGCAAAATACCATTAGCAAAGCAAATTGTATTTTGTGTGCATAATTCACACCAGGACACGGGATCCAGGCGGCCCCGCTTCCCGTTATTAATGGGACACCACTCCAAGGCTTCTACAAAGCTCTACTCGCGCTGCCGGGAGCGCGGGGCAGGGTGGGCTCTGCTCCAGGGAGGGGAGGGCAGCCCCAGCCCACACCCCTGCGCTTCTCCGTGATGCACGGGGTGGGAAACGCCGCGGGATTCGCTGTGCACGGCTGGGCCGCGTGCGCAAAGCTCAGCTCCAGCCAAAAGCGCATCAGAATCCTCCTCCCCGAGCCGTGCCCGCCGTGCCGGAGTCACCCCGGGCTCCCACCGCTCCTCTCCTGGCTTTGGGAGTGGCTCCTCAGAGCAGGGTGCTCGCAGGACACCGGCTTCACCGATCTCATTTCCCCTCTCTTTTTCATCCCCCGCTGCCGGGCAGCCTGTGGGTGGCTCTTTGCATGTCCCGGTGCCTCCCGAACCAGCCCAGCTCGACGGAGCCGTGCCCCACCCCGGCTCCCGAAGCTCCTTCCCAAGCGCTCCCGGGTGACTCAGTGCCCTGCTGAGCAGCGACCAGACGGATTGACTCCAGATGCTCACGGACAAACCTGACCCGTCCTGCTCACAGCCCTGGCTCTGACACATTCCTCGCGCCTCCAACACCCCGGGACAAACAACGAGGCTGGGGGGCGCCGAGCTGGCTTTTAGAACCCCCATCAAAACATTCCCTGCACTACCTGCGTGCTCTGGGGGTGCTCTGGTGGAAACTGGTTGTTGAACACACGATGGATGTGCTTTTGCAGTGGCTGTTTTATGGGAACCAAGAGGCTCAGGCCAGTCCACGGGCAGGGCTGGGATGCAGCCGCTGACGCTGCTCTGCCCGATTTTCCAACCCAAACACCATGCAAATCCTGCTTTTGTGATGAAATAAAAGGAAACCTCCATGGCACCACAGATCCTGGCACCTGTGGCAGAGCTGTTGGCTCTCAGGGGCACAGCCCAGTGAAACCCTTCGGGCTGCAGGTCATGGAGAGTCCCACTCCTCCCAGAACCCATTTTTGGGTTGTTTCTGCTCCTCCCCTCCCAGTCCCGATGCTGGCACCCCGACACATCAGGGCAGCAGTGTCTGGCACAGCGGTGTCGTGCCAGGACGCCAGCCCAAAGGGCAAGGAGGAGCACAGGCCAGGGCAGCACGAGGAGCCAGGCTGGATTTTGGTCATGGAAAGGCTCTGTAATTCATTACCCATGCCCCAGGACAGGCAGGATTGTAATAAACACTGTCTTTGAGTCCTGTAGAGAGAAGTTACATGAAAATTACCTACTTTAAAAGAACATTAGCATTTCAAAGTCAAACATTAGGAGACGGTGGAGCTCGATGACTGTGCACTGGCAGGGTTGTGCTTTGCCTCTTTGTACCCTGCGATGCTTTTCATCTCACCTTTGTGCGTTGTTCCCGACTGGATGGGCCACAGGATTGGGTACAGGACCTCCCAGACCACTTCCCAGGCTTCCACTGTTGGATCAAGAAGAAATGACTAACAGCAGGTCGTTGTGCTCCTCATTATTCGGCCTCAAAGGAACAGTGGAACAGGCTCCTCCAGCGCATCCTGCAGCAGCGGAGGTCGAACCAAGGTTGTATTCTCGGGTCTGGGTGATTAAAAAAGCATTTCCCTGCCCAGGTGTAAAGCCATGGAGTGCCCACATCCCAAGTGGTCCTTGCAGCGGTGGTGCTCTGATCTCCAAAACACTTGTGAGCAGCAGGACAAGGATGGAAACAATCAGGGACATGAAATGGCCTTTGCAGGGAAGAAGCTGAGCAAAGGAGAGCTGGAGGGTGACCTGGGAGTGGGTTTTACTCATTAAGCAGCAAGGAAGAACCAGGGACATCAAGTGGAATGATGGAGCAGTGGGACTGACTGTGCAAAACCCTTTTCCCCAACAGGCAGAGTGTGACCTTGGGGATCACAGGACTTTGCAGTCCTGCACGGGCGGGCCCAGAAGGTGGTTACCCAAATTACCAGCACGCAGATCCATCGGGGAACTGAACACAGAGAAACAGATGCAATCTCTGGCTTGGGAAGCCTTTCAACAGAAGCTTGCTGGAGGCTATAACCAGGGGAGCCCTGACTGTGGGCTTGCCCTGATGATAAACCCTTCCTCAGCACTTTCCAGCAGCAGCCCGTGTCCAAGCCAAGAAGCAGGATGCACCTTTAGCACAGCTATTCCCACGAGCTGAGGAGAGAGTTGAGGCTCCTGAGGAGAGATGGAGGTGCAGATAGGACAGTGCTCCAACCCTGGGGAGGGTGTGGTGTCTTAGCAGGAAACAATGGGGAAATGTCTTTGATCGGCACAGCCAGAAGCTGGGGAATAAATCCCCAAGACTTAGAGGGAATGTAGAGCCTTCCTGGCTCTGGTCCTGTTGATGGGGAAGGCAATGACCAGCAAACCCCGGTGGTGATAAGACCCAAAAATGCAAAATGAGACCAGGTTGTGGGAGCTGGTTTGTGTCTAGACTATCACCAGGTGAGTGTTTGCCTTCCCTGGTGTTTAAGGGTTTGTGCTGTAAACGTGCCTCGGACAGATTAAGTCAATCTCACATGGGTAATTGAAGAGAAAACAATCCCAACAGCACAATGGGATCCACAGTGCTCCCAACCTCACTTTGTGTGGAGATGCCACTGGCAGGTCACCCAAACTTCCTTTGCAACCCAGTGTCTAAACCCAGGCAAGGAAAGTGCGAGTTATCTCCTGACAGGCTAATTACTTCTTGTTTTCCAAGATAATACTGGGAGTGTTTGAATATGGCTATTTTCCCTGCTCCCTGCTGCAGCTGTGAAGATTGTGTTACTGTCATATGTGAGTTCTTATCGCTTATCTGTGTTCCTTTATCTTTGCCACTCATTTAAATGTGTTTAAGGTTCTGTGCAGAGTCTTGTCTCTGCTCCAGGGAACCTGGTTCCTCTGCACAACTCCCAGGAGCATTCCTGGCTCTGGGCCCGGGGCGGGTCTCAGCAGCCTCTCCAAGGTGCCAGGACTCCAGCATGAACTTGGAATGTGCTCCCAGACCTTCAGCAACTTTCTTTATCCAACAGGCAACAGTCTCAGTCCTTCCCACTGGTATTCTTCCTGAGCCATTTGCTCTCCGGGCTCTGGCAGTTCGGGTTTGCGCCAAGGCAGGCACTTGGCATTCCTGGATCTGCAACCTGGTGCTGGAGCTCTGGTGGTCCTGGTAGCTGGAAAATTAGTATTTTGAGGGGGAGTGGGGCTCATCCCAAGGTGTGTGTAGAGCTGAGGTGCCAGAGCAGTGTTTGCAACAGCAGGAGGGTGAAATCCAGCTCTGCACGGAGGCAGCTGGGGCACAGGGGGATGGCATGAGGGGCCAAGCCCACCTGCAGCCCCTCAGACAAGCTGCAGCTCCAAAGCTGGGTCCAGCCCCACTCCCTGCCCACCCACACATCCCTCTCCCACCTCAGTTCACCTCCATGCACATCAAAACATCTGATGCAAACCACCCCTTCACTCTCTGCAATTTGTCTGCTCCTGCCCTCTTGTCCTGAGGACTGGGGTTGGTGCTGCCCAGGGGTCCAGGGGGAGATCCAAACCAACAGTGCCATGGGGTTAAACCCCCTTCCCATCAGGAATGCAGGACCCACACACTGTGATGGGCTCTGATGCCCCCTGGGATGTGAATCCCACCTCTCTGTGCTCTGGGAGGGCTCCCCCAGCTCCCTGGCTCCCTGTGTCAGGTCAGATCTCTCCATGGGGAGCCAGGAGGCAGCTCCTGTTGCAGGGGATCATTACCCACACTGTAACCCTGACACACAAACCGTGGGCAGGCAGGTTTCCCAGCGCTCCCCGTGCCTGTGCTCCAGGGCTGGGGGCTACAGACCCCACAGGGAACAGATCTGAGGACGCCCTGGCTCAGAAGCAGGATGGTTTAATCCCTCCTTCAAATTAAAAAAATATCCTGTGCATCCATCTCGTCAGCCACGGGAGGCATTTTATAGCCGCCATAACAGATTTAGAGCCGGGAACCAGAAGATAAAATAATTTACTAATTGGAAGTGGCACCAAACATTTTGCCTCTTGCCCCTTCTGTGATCTCGGGGGCAAGTGCCTGGCAGCTGGCCAGGAGATGGAGCAGAGGGATGGCAGGGACCTGAGAGGTGGCCAGGCTGCGACTCCGGCAGACCCACCCTATTGTTTTCCCAGCACCCTGTCACCTCTGATTATGACCAGAGATGCCCATCAAAGGCAGAGCAGGGTGCAAGGCTGAGGAGGAGTGACAGGGCTGGTGCAGAGGAATTTCACACAACAGCCCAGGCATTTTCTAGCTCACTGACTCGTTTTCCCTGGTTTTTATTTTTTCGGATGGCTCTGCACTTGGCAGCCCTCAGCAGGCTGGCACGTGGGGACAGCGCGGCCTCCTCCACTGCCAGAAGAAGCCAAAAGTCTTCATTCACTCGTTTAGTCATTCACTCGCTCCACAACATACATTTATTTACCAAGGGTGCCCTGCCATGTGCTCAGCCAGGGCCAGCAGAGCAGCAGCCACCCGGCACCACCAGCTGTGGTCACAGCAGCTGGTGACACAGCCACCGGGTCTCCTGCTCTGAGGAGGGGGCTCCAAGGCAGCCTGGCAAGAGTTGGGCACCTGGGGAGTGAGATCTTTAGCTGGCATTGCCCTTCTGCATCTGTACAACACATGGCAGGGCAGTACTGCTGCACTGTCCCCACTGCCATGCCAGTGTATGCCCATGGAAGGGGCTGCCTGACATCTCTCACCCTCTCCTGCTGCTCAGAGATCCCTCTGATCCCAACTTTTTGGGGAAGATCTACCCAAATCTCATCATTTTAAATATTTTACCTCGTTGCCTAGAGGCTGTTGCTCTGTAAGTCCAGGGTCTACCTGGAAAAACTGGCTGTGCCCCATTTTCAAGATATTTCAGGGTGTCTGCTCCAAAGGTGGAGCCCCACAACTCACCCACGTGCTCCTCTGTGGGATCCTCATCAGCTCAGGGAAGGGCAGGACAGGGATGAGCAGGAGATGAAAATGGTGGGCAGAGCAAGGGGAGGCTTTACCAGAAGAGATGCAGCCTGGTGGGACATGCCATGGGACATGGGGACATCCCAGCCCCTGGTCCCAACACTCCCATTGCCTGCAGGAGCCAAGGCTGGGCTGTGGGGGCACCTCTCAGAGATGCAGAGCAGGAGCACAGCCCAGGATCTCAGAAGCATCCAAGAAATAGGACAAGAGGAACGGGCAGGAACTGATGCCCAGGAAGTTGCAGCTGGACAGGAGGAAGAACTTCTTTGCTGGGCAGTGACCCAGCCCTGGAGAGAGAGCAGAGAGGGTGTGGAGTCTCCTCACTGGAGATCTTGCAGAGCTGTGTGGACACAACCCTGTACCATGTGCTCTGGGATGGCCCTGCTGGAGCAGGGAGGTGGGACCAGATGAGCCACTGTGGTCCCTTCCAACTAACCCAATCTGGGTTTCTGGAATTCCATGATTTCCCAGTCCCTGTTTAGACACAACAGAGACTAATTGGGTCGGTGGTTCTGTGACATTTCTGGTGAAGCAAAACAGGCAGAGACTCAATGTTCCAGTTTGAAGGGATGAGAATTCCTTCCAGAAGGCTCACCCACAGCGGGGCCCTACCTGGCATTTGTCTGGCTCAGGACAGCACCGTGTTAATCAAGAGTCAGTCCATCATCTGCTCTGACTCCCACGCCTCTGTGCCCAGCCAGTGCTCCCTGAGCCACGCCACTCTCATGGATAAATACTTGTCTTAAGTTGCCATCTAGGGGAGCAGAAAAAGCCAGTTGCTTTGAGGGAGGTTACGAAACCGAGCACATCAAAAGCCTCGAGGTGCTTTATGTTTAGAGAGAAACTGCTACCACATAAACAGCAACAAAGAAGGCAAATAAGAGACTTAAAATGCCCAAAATACAGCACAGCAGTGTAATTACAAACACATGCCTTTGTTTTGAAAGCCTGAGAACACAGAGGGAAGCGTGTGTTTATGAACTCTTACAGAGCTTGTGTGGAGGGGAGAGGAGCATGTTCTGAGTAGGGATTTCCCCCAGGAGAGGACCAGATTTAGGGTCTATTACTGGAAAATACTTGGATGCTGGAGTAGAAAACGCTCTTAAGTGTCTCCTGGGACGTGCCCCTTGCCTTCCAGGCTGCCTGGTGCTGCTGCAGGGAGGCAGAGCAGCTCGGAGCAGAGGGCACAGGAGGAGCTGCTGTGGAAGACGTGCTCTCATTTACTGGGGGAGCTTTCCCCAGACCGCCCCCAGCACATCCAGATCAGACAGGGTGTGTTAGCACGGGCTTTTATACCCAGTCGTTTTGTTTTGTTAAAAGGGGAAGATAAAGAAAGAGATTGGATCGATGCGAGCTCTCCAGCGAGGCTAAATCCAGGTTAAATCCAGGGAGGTGCAGGATGCAAACAAATTCTATGGGTCTCAGGGAACAGAGGGAAAAAACACGAGGAAGAAGAGCGAGGACGAAGTGTGGGGAAAGAGGGGTGAGGGTGAGGGTGGAGGGGGCACATCCCTCGTGCTGCAGCTGCCCTGGGAGCCAAGGCCCTTTTCCAGGTCCCATATTTCCACAGCAGCCTCTGGAGCTGAGCTGCTTCACTGGAAGCGGCTTCGGCTCCTCAGACAAAAGGTTCCCTCTATCTGCATTTATAAAGTGCTTATCACAGTGGTGTCTCGCTGCTCCCAGCCCTTTCCTAGAGAAGGGCAGAGTGTTTCTATTGTTGTTATACAAATAGCTTCCCCTGCCAGTTCCTTTCCTTCCAGGCTACTGAGTGGAGCTTGGCTCGGCTCCCTCTGGACTAATTTGATGAGAGATAATTATCTTGTTAATATCATCTTATTTTCTTAAGTCCCAGCCTCTCTTTTATTAATTCTGTCAGTCGCTGGTTGTGTTGCTCTTAGGCCCGTGTCTTTTCAAAACACTATAACAGGCACTTATGGGAGAAAGTCGAAAAAAGAACAACTTAACTTAGAGAATGTAAATATTGACATTTTTCCACAATGGAGATTTTTAATCTGTTCCTCCTCGCAGAGCTGGCCGCCGTGGGAACCACTTGGACACTGCCTGCCTCTGGGTGGGATGCAGCTGCAGTGGGAGATGCTCAGGACCTGGTACCCCCTCCTGAGGGACAGAAGAGGAGCAGGGGCAGGAATTGTGCCCGCAGTGGCCGGGAGGTGCCTCAGGACATGCCAAACAAGGTGCACCCTGGCACAGGTCCCTCCTGTGGCCCGTTTTAGTGCTGAATCAGCTGAATGCAGGCAGAAAATGGGAAAGGAGCATGGATGGGGGTTGGTTTGCAGGGAAGGGCTCAGCTTCAGCCTTTCAAACAGCTCTCTGTGAGCACAGGGATGGGGCTGATGTGTCTGTCTCTCCTCGTGGGAGCTGATCCCGAGTCAGGGGAAGCCCGTGCAGGGTCACAGTCCAATGCAGGACAGTCCCCCTCCCCAGGGTGCCCACAAAACACTTCCAAGTCTTTCAGAGCTCATTATCCTTCGCAAGAACATTTATGGCTCTTCTTAACGTTAACAGTGCAATTGTATTATCTCATATAATTGGAGGACATGACTCATTATGGAGCCACAGCCTGGATGTGCAGTGGATGCCCCAGAGCACTGTCCCTCTGCCCTTGTCCTGTGCTTCCCAGCAGGGATGCCAGGGAGGATCCCATCTTCCCTGGCAACACACCCTGCTGTCACCTCCCTGCATCCCTCACCCTAAAGGGAACAGCCTGTGGGGCTGCTGGTGCCCTGGGCAGGCCCCAAAAAAGACCCAAAGGATGTCCTGCTGTCTGGATCCACTACTCTGGGGCATTGTGAGGGATAAGAAGCTTTTGGGATTTGTGAGGGGAAGAAGAGACATTTTAGCATCAGCTACAGGGGGTAGAGGTATTTTCCTCTTGGGGCAACATGAATAAGCATTTTAGAAAGGCTTCATTTTGGATGAGAAACTACAATCTTCCTCCCAGCACCACTTCAGGTACACAAAGACTTTTTTTTCCCCCCTTGGATCGGAGCCTCAATCCCTGTAAAACAAAGCCCTCGTGTGAGTGCTCAGCTCTAACGAGAGGTTTAAAGTTAAGTATGTTCTCAAGCGATTTTCTGAATCAGGATGGAAACTCAAACCTCTTCTCTCTGACTCTTTTTCTTCTTCTTCTTTTTTTTTATTTTCAATAACACAGATATCAAACTCATTCAAGAGCGAGGGAGAGAAAATGAGGGGGTCGGGCAGATTTCCTCTCTGCGAGGAACCGAATTACATTAAGCCTGCTCATGCCTTGCTGCAGGAAGGAGCTTTTTTGTTCTAGTTTGTACAAGTGCTCACACTGTGCTTGTCGCTGTAGCATCCAAGAGCTTTCCAGTGTTGCATTAAACAATGTGACTAATATCTGCAGCACACTCATAAGCTGCGGATTTTGAGTCCAGAGCTTAGGCTCATTTATTCCAGGGACCAAACTCATTCACTGACAGGGCAGGGGAGTGTGTTTGCTGTAGTGGCAGATGTACTTACAGCATTTAATCATGCAGGCAAAGAAGGAGCCCGTTCTTTAGCTGGTGTGTCAGACCCCGGGGTGGAGTGTCCTTTAACTTGGCTGTTCCACACGGGCTGAGGTCACCCCACGGGCTCCGCCGTGCAGAGGCAAAACTGATTAATAAGCCATGAGAAAGCAACTCATAAAAACCCTTCAAGTCATATCGTGAGGAGACTCGGGGGGTTGAGACATTCAGATAAACAGCCCTGAGTCAATAATTTGGTCCATCTCCATGGTGAGAGCAGGTAAAGAGGGAAAGAAAGATGAAAGGAGGTGCAGTGAGATGATGGGCAGGGCAAAGCAACAGAGCAAAAAGGGTAAGAAAGAAAATAAGATCGATGGTTTCTTCTACTCTTCTGTGGATGCAGACATGGAGGGGATGTTGGCTGCTCCTTGCTCTCCAGGCAGGTGGTGGGGCTCTGTGGGAAGGCTCTCTTTGCATGCTGACTGCTGCCCTCCTGGGATACAGGGGTTGTGGCTCAGCCCCACGGCTCCAGAGAGCCTCAAATCCAAGGGCAAACAGGGAGTGTCCTTTGCCAGTGATCAGGCCCATAAAAGAGCTGGTAGAAAGGATATGTGGATATATTATTGCAGCAAACCCTACATTTCTTGTGCACACCAAGACATTTAAAATAGTCCATGGGATGTGAGAAAATGAAGGAGAGTCTGGGCTCCTGGCTGAACCCCTCTATTTGCTGAAGCTGTGCAGAACACATGTGTTGATCCCACATCCCTGGAAACAGTGTTCAAGGTGGGCATGGAGTCATTGCCACTGCAGCAGCAGCAGAGGTGACACCACTGACTCAGCTGCTCCATCCTGGTGTCAGGAGCTTTGGCTCCTCCACGCAGAGGAGCCCTGGGAGCACCTCCTGTCTGGGAAGGGCAATCCCTGCCTGGATTGCAGTGGGCCAGGTGAGATGCTGAGGATTTGCCTGTTGACAAACTGAAATCATCACAGCTCAAGTCTCTTTTAACACGACAACTTTCCCCCAGAACTGGAAAGTGGTGTTGAGATCCCACAGCCCCTCTGTGCTCTGCTCCAAACTCACCTTTCCTGCAAAGCAAACGGGAGCCTGAGAGCTCCAAAGCAGGGGATGGTGGCTCCAGACTGGCCAAACCTGCATCAGCTGGTGATCCCTGGTCACCCCCACATTCCCAGGCTCCACTCCCAGAGATATGAGACTTGTCCCTGCTCTGTCTGCTCCGTGGCAGGGGTTGAGCATAGGATCCACCAGGATTTAGCTGCTGGCCATCAAGGCAAATAAACACCCTAAATATGGAGCAAAACCCACATGTAAAGAGCAGTGGTTGCTGCACAAGTGGTGCTTCCTGAGTGAGCACCTCCCTCCTATTTTTGTTTTCTCCTCGTTTGTAGCAAACTGCCTTATTTACTGCCTGCTGTCCCAGGCCTGCAACCAGCCCAGAAATATTAATGTCCTCATCTGCTCTCCTGTGAAACCCATCACTCTGGGATCCAAGAGCCTCACAGACATTCAAGAACTCATTTGCACAAGATTCTGCATTGTGAAGGGGTTTATGAAGATTAAATAGAGTCATTAGTTTGAGATACCCAGGCTGAGACACCTGGTCCCTGTTTTGTTTTTCTTTCATGTTATTAGTGGGATTTTTTCTTTGGTTTTTTTTTTTAAATTATATTTTTAATTATTTTATTTTTTAATGTATGTTTATTTTTTAATATATATTTTCTATAAAGCTATTCCAAGGAGGGCTTGTATGTTCGGAGCAAGGCTCCCACTGCCTCCAGCTGTAGCACAGCCCCTCAGCCTTAAGCAATTCCAGCAGTGGGGTCTCAGCCAGATGCCAGGAGATGAGGAACACATCAGAAATCACCAGTGAAATATCTGGGGCTCAGGGCTTGCTGCCTATCAGATGGGAGCTCTGCAGCAGAGGCAGGGATGTGGTTCTCCAGGCTGACATCCAGTCATTTAAATCTTTCCTTTTCCACAGCAACTTGCTTTCTTTCCTAATATTCTCACAGTTTTACAACAAATGGAGGGTCCTACAGCCTGCAGGAGAAGCCCTGGCTGACTCTACACCACAGGGGGTTGGATCCTGAGAAGAAGGGAAATTATGACCACACAACTTCCATAGAATCACAGAATATACTGAGCTGGAAGGGACCCACAAGGATCATTCAGTCCAACCCCTGGCCCTGCACAGACACCCCAGCAATCCCATCCTGTCCCCGAGGGTGTTGTCCAAACACTCGTGGAGCTCTGGCAGGTTTCCAGTGTCCAACCACCCTCTGGGGGAAGAACTTTTTCCTGACACCCAACCTGAACCTGTCCTGACTCAGCTTCACAGCTTTATCACAGCCCTGCTCCAGAAAGCACAAACTCAAGGGGTGCTGATCACCTTCACTGCTGAATTCAAAATAAGGCACCAGAAGTCAGTGAAGTCTTCATCTTCCTGGCTGACATTTGCTGTGGTCTTTAAAAAAGACGCTAACAAAGGATAATTCAATCATGCATCACCACATTAGTCCCCCAGGCTCCTCTGGGGACTTCTCCATGTGTCACACGGTGCTGTCCCTCCTCCTTTCAGGCACCCCCTCTCCCTGGAAAGCAGATGCCCCCCAGGGCTCTGCCACATGCTTGGTCATTTCAGAGCCAGCCACTGTGGATTCCACACATTTTCCGGAGTCTGCTCCTCGAAAACAGGGGGGGTTGAATTAATTCCAGGCAATTTATCACACGGGCAGCACAGCAGGTGGCAAGTACAACAGTGGAGACCAGTGATCAAAGAGCACCCAGTGGGTCTCCACGTGCCTGTATCTGAAGAGCCCAGGCATCTCTCCTAATAACACACACTGACTGTTCCAGCTCCCTGTACAGGGCATCAATCATTTTCCTGTTGGTTATCATTTTCTATCGTGTGTCTCTTGTGCATTTTAATTGGTTAATTACTTTATTCATACACTAAGCACACCCTCAAGCTCCAATTATTATCAGCATTAAGTGCTCGGTTCATCCTATACATCTCTTAAAAGCTGCGTTTGGCTGTTTCCTGGTCCACACTTCCTCCCTGTACAATACCATAGGGGTCCTGCTGATACCTTGGCTGCTCCTTTGACAGACTCCAGCCATCCTGCTCATTAGTCTATTATCTTGCTGCTTATCAGCCTCACTCCCAAGCTCCTCATTACTGCAGTTGCAATTACAAGAGCCAACATTCCTCCTTTCCGGCCCGAGTAGCTCCGCTCCACTTACAACAGGGCACAGTTATTCAAGTTAACAGCTCCCCACAGCACTCCTGGGTTACTTTGCTACATAAACCAACACCTCCACAGCGTTAATGAACAGCAGAGCTGTTTGTTCACACTTCACTATGGGTATTGTGTGTTATATCTTCGCTTAAAGGCTCCAGCTGGGCCCCAGGGAGGAAATCCAACTCTTCCTTCATCCTCGCTGATGCTTTCTGCTCGGTTTGGAAAGGAATTGAAAGTGCTGCTTATTCCAGAGGAGCTGAGCACCTTCACCTGGAGGAAGGATGCACAGGTCGGGGTGGGATGACTGGGAGCAAGGGGGAGGAACAGGGACCAAGGGCTGGTGCTGCACTTGGGTTGGGGCAACCCTGGGATCAATCCAGGCTGGGGATGAGCAGATGGAGCAGCCCTGGGGAGAAGGATTTGAGGGGCTGAGGGGGGAGAGGCTGGACATGACCCAGCCCAGAATCCCCCGTGCTCTGGACTGATCCCCCAGTGTGGGCAGCAGGGCAGGGGGGATTCTGCCCCTCTGCCCCCTCAGCTGAGACCCCCCTGCAGAGCTGCTCCAGCCCTGGGGAACAGCACAGGGAGCACATGGAACTGCTGGAGAGAGTCCAGAGGAGGCCCCAAGATGATCAGAGGGATGGAGCAGCTCTGCTGTGGGGAAAGGCTGGGAGAGTTGGGATTGTTCAGCCTGGAGAAGAGAAGCTTTGGGGTGACCTGATTGTGGCCTTCCAGTGCCTGAAGGAGTCAACAGGAAAGATGGAGAGAGACTATTGACAAGGGCCTGGAGAGATAGGACAAGGGGGAATGGCTTCAGACTGATAGAGGGCAGGTTAGATGTGATTTTAGGAAGAAATTCTTGGCTGTGAGGGTGGGGAGGCCCTGGCACAGGTTGCCCAGAGAAGCTGTGGCTGCTCCTGGATCCCTGGAAGTGTCCAAGGCCAGGTTGGACGGGGCTTGGAGCAACGTGGGCTAGTGGGAGGTGTCCCTGCCCATGGCAGGGGGTGGAATGAGATGGTCTTTAAGGTCCCTTCCCAAACCATTCCATGGTTCTATGATAAAGCAAAGGAGCAGCATAAGGGCAGACTGGGGGGCTGTGGGGAAGCAGGCACTGCTGGCACAGACACTGCAGCCCAGGGTTGGTTTAGTTTTGGCTCCTTTAACGTGTTTCCCCCAGGACTTCTCCCTGCTGGAAGAATTGCCTTATCCAGGGGAGAGTGGAGGAGTTGCACTGAACATCAGTGCCCGTTGTGCAGTGCTGACATTCCAAGGGGAGCTGTGTCCCTGTGCATTTATCCCGGCCCAGCTGAGCGAGACCTGACATTTGAGTTCCCCAGCATCAGTCTCTGAGCTCTTGGCTGCACGGGTGGGGGACCCAAAGCAAGTGCCATGGCTTAAATGTACAGTCAGAGGGAGTGGAAAGGCAGAAGGAACCTTTTGGTGCAGGATCAGAAATCAGATTGCAAAATGCACTGTCTGAGCCAGGGTCCTGCTGCAGGAGCACAGGTCAGTGCTGGCTTCAGCCCAGTGCTCCCAGTGCTCCCAGTACTGGCTGAACTTCACAGGCAACAGCACACCAAGTGTCACCCCAGCACACAGAAAGCATCCAATCCCTGTCTCCAGGGTTGCCCAGGTGAGAGACAAGGGCAACAAGGGGATTTTTACCTGCCAGAGGGGCCAGCACAGGGGTGAGAGGCAGTCTGAGAGCAAAGCAGCTCCTCACCATGAGCCTGGGGAATGAAAGGGCTGCCAGGGGTGGCCTGAGTGCCCTGGGCTCTGTCCCCTGTGCCAAGCAGAGCCACGGGCACACAGACCTGTGCCCAGCTGGCTCCTCTCCCTGTGCCCATCCTGGGAAGAACCCAGAGCAGAAGGCAGTGGGGTGTTTGTCCCAGACTTGCCTCCCATGCCCTCCCTCCTTCCCCTCAAAGTGTTTCTCCAGTTTCCTCTGTGTCTGCAGACTCTAAAATGCTGCTGGGCAGTGCAGGAGTGGGGAACCTGCCCCTGCTCATGGATTTGGTCTCTGAGAGTGGAGCAGAACTCCCACAGAGACAACTGAGGGAATGCATCCGTGTTGGAGGGGCTCTACAGCATGTTCCCAACCTGCCACCCCCCACTCCCAGAGATCTGCTGTCAGAGCAAGGCAGAAAAATGTCCTGCCAGGCTTCCATCCCCTGCACGTCCCCTCACCTGCAGGACACAATTCAGAGAGCTTTTCTGCCCTGACTTCCCACCTTTCCTGCTGCAGGTTGGAGCTCAGCACCCCCTGCCCACCTCTCTTCACAGACTTGATGGCTGTGCCCATGAGCCAAACCTTGTGCTAGAAATAGGGTCAGCTGGAGCACTGGATATAGGTGCCCTGACCTTTCCCATGGCTCTGTGATCCTGAAATATCGCAGGCCCCACCCAGTTGGGAAAACAGGCTCAGGCAGAGGGGCATTTTATGGATTTAAAGCGCTGCCTTCTCTGCCTGTGCTATAATTCTGTGTGCAATATTAATTATCCAGCTTACACTGTTGCCATGACACTCCTTAAAGCCATCAAAGCCATCACAAGCACATCAGACCTTCACCCCACCCTTCCCATTTGCTCCTGGACTTCAGACCAAGTCCCAGTGCCAAGTGTTCCTGGCAGGGGGGCACAGGCACCGACTGTCCCAAGGGTCACCTACCCCTCTGCACAGCAAAAAGTCCAGATTTGGGCTTTTGGAAGTTGTGTCTAATTCTGAAGCTGCATTCCAAGAACCGACTGACTCCAGACATGCCCATTTTTAGGTCAAATTGCAAAATTACTTTTTCCTTAGCACAACATTGCCCTATCTTTAGAAGCTAAAAGGGATGTTTAGAGTTATAAGGAGAAAGGAAGAAAGAAGTGAAGGGGGGGGTGGGGTGCATAAACAGATCCAGAGCCCTGGAAAAGACACAAATATGAGATCAAAA
Source organism: Corapipo altera (assembly GCF_003945725.1). Classification (NCBI taxonomy): domain Eukaryota; kingdom Metazoa; phylum Chordata; class Aves; order Passeriformes; family Pipridae; genus Corapipo; species Corapipo altera. The sequence continues at coordinate 405,616 of NW_020885016.1, read as the reverse complement.
GAGAATGAGCCAAATTCTGAGTAACCTGATGTCTGCAGCATTTACATCCCTGAGTGGCTGACACTTAAGAAACCCCCCAGGCAGCGACAGAACAGAGCTGGGTGCTTCCCCCTCTTACCCAGAGCATGGCTCAAATGCTGAAGGAAAACCTTTTATACCTCCAAAAACTGGAAGGAGGTCAATTATATTTAACCTGATACGAGGGTTAGCGCAGGAGAAATCCTGGTGAAGGGTTTGTGCCAGGGAAGGCTTTTTCCAGCAATCCAGAGTGGTTTTCCCTCTGTGTGACAGCACTGGTGAGTCCCTGCAGGATGTGGAGTCTCCTTTGAGGGGTCTGTGATCAGCACAGGATCCCCCCTGGCTTGTCCAGGGGCACAGGACTGCTTTGGGCCCAGGGTGATTCCAGGGTTCAGTCCCCCATATGATGAGAGGGATGGACACCTTTCCTGGGAGGAAAAGCTGGGAGAGTTGGGATTGTTCAGCCTGGAGAGGGAAGCTTTGGAGTGACCTAATTGTGGCCTTCCAATGCCTGAAGGAGATACAAGAAAGATGGAGAGAGACTGTTGACAAGGGCCTGGAGGGACAGGACAAGGGGGAATGGCTTCCCACTGACAGAGAGCAGGGTTAGGTGGATATTGGGAAGAAATTGTTCCCTGTGAGGGTGGTGAGGCCCTGGCACAGGTTGCCCAGAGAAGCTGTGGCTGCCCCTGGATCCCTGGAAGTGTCCAAGGCCAGGTTGGACGGGGCTTGGAGCAACGTGAGCTGGTGGAATGTGTGGTTAAAGAACTTCTTCCCAAAGCACCTAATCTAAATCTCTCCCTTTTTTAGTTTAAAACTGTTCCCCCTTGTTCTCTCACAGTCTGCCATGTAAAAGAGGAGATGTCACCCCCCCGAGGACTGAGCCTTTCCTTTGCTGCCCTGCAGGTTTGCCTTTCCTCCTCTGCCTGCATCCAGGCACACGCTCCCAGATGGGAAAGGGGAGCAGGAGCCGTAAACCAGGAGCTGCTTCATCTGCCGGAGAAGGAGACACGAGCGGATCTGTTACTTCTGCTTATGAAATCCCATTTATGACAATATTCACACCTACGAGCAGCTGGCACCCTTCTCGTCTGCCAGAGGCTCTGCTGGTGATGAGTTTCTGGCTGGGAGCAGCACCACTCACAACTGATATGTTAATGCAATTAGAGACAGTGCCAAGTGCAAAGCAGTATTTGTCCTGATATTATTGGTGATAAAGGAGCCTCCTGTGTGAGAAGCAAGTCCATTTCCAATCCATCTGTATCTATATCTAAAAAAGCTTTCCTCTGCCCGAGTGCTGCTGCAGATCCCTGTGATAAATGGCTGCCACAGCTTAGCTCCCAACTCCATTACATCCCATTCAAATCCCCTTCATTATAACAAGCAGCAATATGACACCAAAAGCTCGTCTCAGGAATTTATGACCCAGTGGAGACTCTTAGATCCACTCCACCCCATTAAAACCGTCTCCCTTATAAAACATGCACCTTATTAGGCACCTCAGCAGCAGGTTGGCTCCTGCCAGGGCTCTGATTCCTCGGGCAAGGGAGGTGTGAGGAGCACGTTCCAAGGGTTGAGTCTCCACCAAAACTGTGGCATCTGTGTCTCCTGCCTGGCACACGTTGAGATCTTGGGTTGTGGGGAGGGCTTTGTGCAGTTATCTTTTATTTCCAGTTTGCTTGCTAAGCCAAAACAAAAGAAAATGCACCCTGGAATTTTTTTTTTTCTCAGGGTTTCTTTTCTGACACAAAGGGCTTGAAAAACGGATTTGGGGCGGAATGAATTCGTTAAATTAAATCTGAAATGAAACAGTGTGTTTTGTTTTGTTTAAAACAGTTTGATTAAAGCAAATTTACTCTCAAAAATCTCTTTTAAAAAAATGTAACCTGGGATTTCAGCAATGGAGTAGCACCACTTGCTGTGCTCCTGACCCCTTCTCTCAGACATGCTCCCTTGCCTGCAGACATGTGTTGTTTCAGTCCTCATTTCACAGAGTAATTTCTGTTCTGTTCGCTGTTCCCTGGATGTGTTTGTAGCACCTTCTCGAGCTGGGGAAGCAGGAGAAGAGGGAAGAGATGTGGTGAAGCACCCACCCAGGCTGCTGTGCAGGTTCCTGCCTCTCTGTCCACCTCCATCCCCTCTCCACACCCTCCCACCAGCTGGCTCAGCTCTGCTGGACAAGCAAACGCCAGCAGGCAGTGACACAGAGCCCTGGAGCAGCTCCTGCCCTGCACAGCACTCAGACAATCCTCATCCCACAGCCCTGAGCAGCCCAGCAGACATTCCTAGGACAGCCAACCCCTTTCCAGCCTGCAAGAGATGTCATTTCTCACCCCTGAGAAAGTGGTTCTGCTTTTCTCCCACACCACATGGACTCTCTTTCCCCCTTTTCACCTCCCAGCTCTCCCAGCCCGTGCCAGGCTGTGCCCTTCAGGAGTCCAGGTGGCAGCTCAGAGTGCTGCTCATTAATTTAGGTAAATATGTTTGTGTTTTCCTCTTTTTGCCCTGTTTAGTCTCATCTGACTGTATTGTTTGCTGTACTGGATTATGCAAATGGGAATATAACCAACATTGGAAGCAGAAGGTAAGCAGACCTTGCACCCACAGCTCTGGACCGTGCCAAGGACGGGGCTGCAGGTTCCTACTGTGTCCCTGAGTGACCTCTGTGCCACAGCTGAGCCTGAGGCAGAGGTGGGTTTGTCCCTCTGCTGCCCTGGGAGTGATCCAGCACTGACCCTGTCCCCTACATCAGCCAAAGCAGGCAGCACAGTCCCCGTCACACACAGGTTGTTGTGGGACCAGCACACTCAGCCCTGTCCTGCTGCTGCTTCCCAAAGATCTGACATCCCTCAGTGGTGCTTCTGGGAGCGTGCAAGGAACACAAGAGTGCTCAGTGCATGATGACTGGGATAAATCTCCTTGAAGAAGGGGAATTTGCCTGAGGAACTGGGTTAACTCTGCTTTGAGGTGGGTGGGTTTGTGCCAGCGGTGCCAGAGGGGCGAGGAGGAAGGTGGAATCCTGGAGGAAAGAGGAACAGACATGCATGGAACTGAAGAACTTGGTGCGGAGCTGTTCCATGCAGTGGAGTCACCTGTAAATACCTCAGGGTAACTCAGCCAGACACGGTCATGTGGCTCTTCAGGTCCTGGAGATCAAGATGAGCAAATGTGTCCGTGGCAGGATGTTAAAGCCCCCTCTGTCCTCCTTCCTCACCAAGGTCAGATAGTTTTACCAACTGATTCCCATGTCAAACCTATAATTTCTGGCTGAGTTAGGGCAGCTGTCTCCAAAATTTCAAGTGAAAACTCCAAGTGAGGAGGAATCAACCATCTCCATGTGTTGTTTAATGGCCGATTCCCTTCACTGCTGGAATGTGTCTTCTTTGCAGGTCAAATTTGTCTAATTTCAGCTTCCAGCCATCAGACCTTGTTACACCTTTTATCTCCAGATTAAAGAGCTCTCTAGTCCCAAATATATTCTCTTATGCTGCTACTTCCAGACTTGTGCCAAGGAACTACTCAGAGTGCTTTTCATTAAGGACTTTGTTATAAAACAAGGTGTTTGGGTTGGTTTCTTTTTTTCAATTTCACTGACTTTTATACCTTTTTCTTGGACTCTTTCCATGTTTTCATTAAGTGTGACCCTGGAACTGGACACTGAGCACACCAGAACTCTTAATAAAGCCATGCATGGTCTCATATGACTATGAAGCCAGCCTGTGTTGGTCCTTGTTGTTCTCCTCTTTAGGGACTCCAAGTTCAGAAGGTTCCCACCTGCTCCCACTACACTTTTCTAATCCGTGCTCTGTTCAGCAGTCCCAACTTGTGTATCTATCTTTGTTCCTAGAAACCTGGATCTTCATTTCATTGTACCAAAACTGAGGCTTCTGGAACAAATTCAGCCTACCAAGTGATTCATGTGGCCTTGGCCACATTTGTCTTCCTGCTGGGCTTTGTATCCTCTTGAATTCTTATCTCTTAAGACTGTGCACTCTCCTCCAGGTCAGCATTAAATACTGTTGGCTCTCTTCAGAAAGAGCTGGCACTGATGTGAGGATTTTCCCTGAAACCTGCTGAGGATGGTGTCCACAGCCCTGAGGGACAGAGCATTCCTTGTATCCAAACAGCACCTTTGGACCATCATCAGTGCTTTCACCTGCCAGAACATCCCACAGCTTCTGCATGGACTGAGGGGAGACCTCAGTGCAGTTCCAACTGCCTGGGCAGGGGCAGAGGAGGGGCAGGGACTGAGCTCTGCTCTGGGGGGACCAGGGACAGCAGCCAGGGAATGGCTGGAGCTGTGTCAGGGCAGGCTCAGGTTGGATCTCAGCAAAAGGTTCTTCCCCCAGAGGCTGGTTGGGCACTGACCAGGCTCCCCAGGGCAGTGGGCACAGCCCCAAGGCTGCCAGAGCTCCAGGAGGGTTTGGCTGATCCTCTGGGGCACAGGGGGTGACTCTTGGGGATGGGCCTGTGCAGGGCCAGAGGTTGGACTGGATGATCCTTCCAGCTCAGCACATTCTGGGATTCTGTGAGAAAACTGAGCTGGTGGATGGAATGGCCACCAGTGTTTGGACAGAAGGAGATGGATGTGTGTGCACAAGTCCTGTGCTAGCAGGAATCAGAAACATGGCTGTGATTTGCCTTGGACCTGGAAATTGCTCCCAGGCTCTGTAGGACGGATGCAGGTTTTTAATTACAATTCAGGAAAGCAAAAAAAGGTAGAGGCTCTAAAGAAGGGCAGGAGGGGCATACAAATAAGGTCTGACAAGTTTGTCTGGAAAAGAAACAGCTCAATCTGAGTGAGCTGCTCTTAAGTTAAATAGAAATGCAAATCTGGGATGGTGAGTTTGCAGGGGGTGTAGGTGTTGTACACCAGCCCCACACAGGGTTGGGCACCCAGAGGCTCCTTCTGCAGCCAGCAGGGAGGTGGGTCCCTCCAGGGGCAGGTCCAGAGGTGGGAAATTCCAACAGCAATCCTGTTAATACAACCAGGAAACTCATGTGTTTCTGGAGGGGCTGGTCCTCCTGTCTGCTTGGTGGTACATTTTGGGATTCCTCCAGTGTGGCAATGGAAGAGGATTTCTCTGGACGGTTCCTCTTTGATGACTTCTGTTATTCCACAGTTAAAGAAGCAACTCCAACAGATCTTGTTGCAGGAGCAGAAAAAAGATGCAACCCCTCAGAATCACTGGAATAACCCTTGAGGGGTTGTGGAGGAGGTGGAGGAAGAGTCCTCTGGAAGTTCACACCAAGGTTTGAGAGTCAAGAGGCACAAATACAAGGGAAACCCCATCCAAACATGAGGAAAAGGTTCTTCCCTATGAGGCAGGTCAAGCACAAGGCCAACAGCCCAAAGAAGTGGAAGCATCTTCATCCCCCAAGGTCTTCAACAGTAGGACAATGCTCCGACCAAACTGACTTGGTCTTGGCCCTGCTTTGGGCAGAAAGTGGGACTGGAGACCCCCTGAGGGCTCTTTTAAACTATATAATTTTGTGATTCTACAACAGTTTCAGGAGCAGCTTTTCCAGTAGTTTTCTAGCAGTGGCTCTGTGCAGGTATTGAGGTGCAACCTGGATATTCACCCCATATTCCAGCAGGCAGATTCAGATCCTGCACTGCCACACACAACAGATGTAATGATGGTCTCCAAAGCATCCTGGCACCACTTGCTTCTCCAGTCCCTCCAGCTGTGAATGCCTAGTCCAAACTGGGCATTCTGCAGCACAGCTTGCACAACAAAACCTCATTAAAAAATCTGAATCTCCACTGAATTTGAGGCAGAAATTTTGTATTTCCAGCTGCAAAATTCTAACAAAAATTCTAATTTTTTTTTTTTTTTGCCTCATTGCCACTGCAAAACTCTCAGCTAAAGGTTACTGGGTCACTTCAGCATTGCCCAAAATGGCTGGAGCAGCTCAGCTCCCCTCAGGAAGTACAGGAAGCAGTTTGTAACCAAAAAAAAAAAAAAAAAAATAAACCCCCACAAGCTGGAGATTTTCCTGAAATGGCTGCAAGTGATGAAAGTTAATTTGTCATTGTTATACTTCGGCGTCTACATCCCTTTAGGTGAATCTGAGCATTTCAAGGCAACCCCCCAGACAAACCTCGCTCCCAATTCTAAAATGTTCTTGCTATGTAAAGATTAAAACAATAACATTTTAAGCCTGGGAGCTGAAAAATCCAAAGCAGTGGAGGAGGGGGAGGCTCCACAGCAGCGCCGGAAGCCCTGCTAATGATGTCAGTAAATTGTATCAGAAGGATTCTCTCATTTTGGGAAGAGAGATGTAATAGTGTGGGTTATTCTCACTGGCACTAAACTCATTACTTTGTTTACCGTGTGCCTTCTTGCACACGCTGAAAATCTTATTTTGCCTTTGATATTTCGAGTCAGAAAGAGCAGGGAGAGCTGAAAGGTTTTTGGTAACATTTGATTCCTTCCATGTTTTTTAGTTTTTTTTTTTTTTTTTTTTTTTTTTTTTTTACGTGGTGTCTGTTAAGGCAGCGCTGGGGAAACTCCTGGTTGCAGAGAAGATGTGTGTGGTGGCTGATATTGGGTGACACCACGATGGGGATGATGGTGAGAGGCCTGGTGGCAAAGAAGAAGGTGGAAGGCATGTTTTGGCCTTGTGATGGTCATGGGCAGGTAGAATCACAGAATCATTGAGGCTGGAAAAGATCTCCAAGGTCTGGACAGTCTGGGAGGGAATGGAGAGACAAAACCACCTCTGGGGTGGAATTGGACAAAAATGCTCTGGCCCATGTGGGATGCTCAGCCACACCTGGTTTGTGGATCAGACTTATGGAAACAGGGAATTATTTGGGTTGGAAAAGACCTCCAGGATCACGGAGTCCACCCTGTGCCCCATCCCCACCTTGCCCCCAGCCCAGAGCACTCAGTGCCATGGCCAGGCCTTCCTTGGACACCTCCAGGGGTGGGGACTCCAAACCTCCCTGGGCAGCCCATGCCAGTGCCTGACCACCCTTTCCAGGGAGAAATTCCTCCTGATGTCCAACCTGACCCTCCCCTGGCACAGCTGGAGGCCGTTCCCTCTCCTCCTGTTCCTTGTTCCCTGGCAGCAGAGCCTGACCCCCCCAGCTCCCCCCTCCTGTCAGGGAGTTGCAGAGCCAGAAGGTCCCCCCTGAGCCTCCTTTTCTCCAGGCTGAGCCCCCCCAGCTCCCTCAGCTGCTCCTGCTGCTCCAGCCCCTTCCCCAGCTCCGTTACCCAGAAGATGCCAAGGGCTGGTCAGGGAGGTGCCTGCAGGAGGTGGTGACCTGGCACCAGCTATGGAGGAATCTGCTGGAATGTGGACCCCACTAAGGGCACCTGATGGCAAAGGTTAAGGCTTCAGGTGGCCTCAGATGAGAGGCACCAGGGCTGAGATCTGGCACAGGGGGAGCTTTGGCTCTGGCTGTGCAGTGAGATCACACTGTGCCACATCCCGGCCTTGGGGCTACACCAGCTTTGACACCTGAAGGCAGGCAGGCAGCTCTGCCTGCACATCCCTGCCTGCAAACCTTATCTGCCTCCCTCAACCTCCAGCTTGGTGCTCTCCCAGCACTTCTCCAGCTCCCCCATTTCTCATTCCGTTGGGAAGCAGGAGGTGGGAGCTCATGTCCAGCTGCAGGGACAGCTCACCATCCCAGAGCTGGCTCTGTCACACAGCATTTCTGCCACCCTTTTATTCAAATCTGGATGCCCAGGCAGGAATTTGGTGGGTCTCCAGCACCTGGAAATAATTCTTCTGGCCCTGCAGGTGCTCAGACCTGAGGACACTGCAGGGAATGAGTGTCACCCAACAGCAGTTTTCCACCCTTGAAGAAGCTCTGGTTGGGCTGTGTCTCACACAACCTGCATGAAAGAAGCTCTGGGATGGAACCAGATGCCAAGTCCTCCAAGCCCTTGCCCTGGGCTCAGCCTGTCTCACCAGGGGAGTGGAGCAAGGGATTAAAGCATCTCTGACCATCCCAGCAGTGGGAAGTTGATTGCTCTGCTCAGGTCCTCTCTGGGTGAGCCCAGGAGTCCTGGTACCTCCCTACACTAGACAATAAAAGGCCTGCTGTCATCATCAAACCAATCCCTGGGCTCTGGAGGGGTGACCCCTGCTCTGGGGCAGCTGGGGTTACCTGGGGGTGCAGCTTTCCTGGGGGTGTGCAGTCACTGCACAGCAGCTCTGTGGGCTCTGCTCCTGCTGGGGCCTCCCAGTGCTCCCAGTTCCAACCACCCAGTCCTGCTCCATGGCTCCCTGGTGTATGAAGAGCCTTTCTGCCACAGCTCATGGGTGCCAGTCTGCTCCCAGTGTGATCACTGAGCTCTGTGGCACCAACAGGAGGCAGTCCAACCTCTTCTTCCTGCAGTAAAACACTGCCAGTCAGGGCACAATAAAAACCTCATCAAAGAATGCAAACACCCGCTGAATTTGAGGCAGAACTTTGTATTTCCAGGTGCTGGGATGCTGCTGAGGTTGTCTGAAAGAGAATGTGAGATTAAACAGCACTGGAAGAAGGTGAATGGGATATATTGTGTGACCTGGGTGAGTCAGAGAGGAGAAGCTCTGCCTCCATCCCACCAGCACCTCCTGGCCCTTGTGAAGCTCCTCTTGGATAGGTGTCTGCTGTTGCCACATGTGACCCCCCCACACTGATGAATGTCATGTTTCCTTGGTCCAGGACCACATTTCTCTTTGGTCTCCCTGACAGGCTTTCCTCAGGGTCGTGCTCAGGAGGGAAGATTTGCTCCCAGGCTCCACCATGGCCATATAACAAATCAGCCTGCAAGGTTACTCACTCATCTCATTATGCACAATAGAAACCCCAGGCAGACAAATGTAAAGCAAAGTAAGGTTTATGCCTTATCCAGAAAACTTATTGCATCTCTTAAATGGGAATAAAGTATCTCCATGTGAAATACATCACTGCTGTCACAACAGTGCTCACAGGGGTTGGGAAGGGTCTGCTGCAATGGGACCAGTAGGGTTGAGGACAGCCAGCCTAGTGGTGGCATCAGAAGAGTCCCAGGCTGTGTGAAGGGGAGCAGTGTGACCTGTGGTGACAGTGGGACGTGGCCACGGTCGATAGGTGATTATAGAAACACAGAATATCCTGAGCTGGAAGGGACTCACAAGGATCATCCAGTCCAACCCCTGGCCCTGCACAGGACACCCCAACAATCCCACTCTGTCCCTCAGAGCATTGTCCAAACCCTCCTGGAGCTCTGGCAGCCTTGGGGCTGTGCCCACTGCCCTGGGGAGCCTGGTCAGTGCCCAACCAGTCTCTGGGGGAAGAACCTTTTGCTGAGATCCAACCTGAGCCTGCCCTGACACAGCTCCAGCTGTTCCCTCAGGTTTGTGTCAGTCCATTGCACTTCAAAACATGTAGGAAAATGCCCACCAAAACCCACCGTGAATATTTCTTCAGGTGTAATGTCTGATCCAAACTCTGTGCAGTAATTGCAGTGCCTGGCCCGGCCAGTGCTGACGTGCTCTTGGTCGCTTCCAAATCCCTCGGCCCAGAGTCGTTTCTCAGGGTTGCTCAGAACTACAAAAGCATTTCCTGTTGTTTCAAATGTCTGCTTTGGTCACCTGAGCTGCACAGGCTGTACCTGCCTCAGTTTCCCGACAGCTGGCTCGGGATGACAGCACTTGCTCCCATGCCAGCAGTTACCGGGATCGTGTTTGTACACGGCTCTGAACGCCGGTGTCTGTGCAGTGTCAGTGCTAAGTGCTATTAGCAACTAACAGCAGCTCTCCTTTGGTACAGGGCTCTGCTGCCTTTGCCTGAGGCCATTCCAACCCAGTGAAGCATCACCTGTGCCGTGCAGACCTCCATGGCAGCCAGCAAAGCACAGGATGCACTGGGAAGCTGGAGGAGCCGGAGCTGGGAGTGCAGAAGGAAACGCCTGAGGGGTGATGGTGCAGGAGCTGCGGCTGCCTGGGAGGTGGGAGGGACACCAGCACTGAGCAGGGGGTGAAGGAAGGCATCCCACCAGCCAGAGGGTGCAATATGGAGCCCCCAGGCCTGGCTGGTTTGGGGAGGACATGGTCAGTGCTCTATGTGCTGTTTCTGTGTGCAGACACCTGTCCCCAAAGCAGTGCCAGATCACCAGGACATGCCCCTCTCCAGGCTGTGCCCTCCCTGTGTGCTGCCCATCACCACCCACCCCTGTCCCCACAGCCCCTGTGCCCACCCTCAGCCCCCTGCTCTTCTCCATCCTTCCTCCTGGTGCCACCTGATCATCCCTGCGCTGGATCCTGCCCGGAGACAGATGATGTGCTGGGCAGAAATGGCAAAGTTTATTAAGTTGGGGTGGGAAGCTCTGGCAGGCTGGGTTCACAATTAGGCTCCCAAAGGCAAGATCATAAAGCATCCAGACACTTGGGATACAGGGCTGATTACCAGCATCTTTCATCATTAAATATTAACACCAAGGCTGCTTAAAGGCCAGTGAAAGAATTATAGAATTTAATACCTATCACGCTCTATCAATAGGCCGGGAGAAATATGGTCCTTTTGCCTGTGTTTTTTTTTTAATGCTTCAGTGTAAACTAGAAGACTGGCAAAATTAAACAGCACAATTCTTGGTTAGGAGCCACTGGGAATTGCAAACAGGGAGCACCAGGGATCAGCCTTGTTTGATATGCTAGGGGAGCGAGCTCATTAAAACACAGGCATTGGTACCAGAAGGAGAGGAAATTAAAGCATAATTTAAGAAAAGAAATCTATCTACAGAGACTGGCTCCAGCCCCCAGCACTCCCTGTGTGCTTGGCTGCTCCCTGCCACTCCACCCAGCTCCACACTGCTGGGCTGGGCTAGAGGAGTGTTTGCACCCCCCTGACTGTGCTGAGACACAGGACACGGCGTGAAATCCTCCCTGGGATCCACATATCCCTTTTCCATCCCATGCATGTGGGGTGGGATGGCAAGGATTCGTGTGGGGCTCCCCATTGTTGCTCACAGAGCCCTTACACAGAGCAGAAAGTTGGGAAAATCCTGGCAGCCCCCAAAAAGTTCATATTTTGGACAGGTTAGTTTTCTTCTTCCTTGTGTTATATTATTATCATGCTGACAATAATACATATATATATGTATATATATGTATATATATATGGTTTGTTATTGGGAAAAGGGTGTCTGGGTTGTGTGGCCTTTTGGGATGGGTGGAGACAGAATCCAGGATGGAAACATGGGATGGGACAGGCTGCTGGGACCACCCTGTGAGCTGCAAACCCACCATACCCAGAGCTCCAGAGCTGCCATGGCAGGACCACCCAGGGCTGCCCGTGGAGGAGAACTTTCCCACCACATGGGGAGAGCTCAGCACAGCCCAAACAGCTCAAAAAACCTCACTGGGTGCTAAAGAGCTGTGGGCTTCAAACCTCCCATGCCTTACTCAGTCATATCATCCATCATCACATCACAAACTGCTCCTGATGGAGCTCCAGGAAGAGGCTGAAAGGATGTGCTGGTCCAGTTGCATGTTTTGCATGGAAAATCAGGGACTTGTGCTGCTCTGTCCCTCGGTGTGGGCACGGCAGCAGAACCAATCAATACAATAATCAACTGTATGCAAAATATTATATTCAATTACATTCAAAATAATCAAGTGCCAGAACAAACCAGCCGAGTGCCTTCCTGCCTCTCCTTTACCAAACACGGGGTGCACGTGTGCACAGTGTGGGCACAGGCAGGTCTCCAGCCAGGCTGAGATCTCCCCTGCCCTCTGCTTTCCTCCACAGCCCCTCTGATGGCTCCACAAACATCTCACACGGCCGAGTCCACCTGCAAAGCCACAGGTAAAACTGGAGCTGGATCAGGTCACATCTGTGAGGCAGCACCTCGCTCAGGCTGCCCTGGCTGGCTTTTCCCTGTGGAAAGACAGTCCTGGCTCTGTATTTGCTTGGATGGGACAGTGTCACCCTGTTGGACACATGGTATCTCCACGGTGGGATGCTCTCTCCAGCTCAGAGATGGGATGTTACTACCCTGATAAAGACTATGCTGGCCCATTCCTACTTTTCCATATGGATGAAGATCATAGAATTACAGGATAATTGAGGTTGGAAAAGACCTCCAAGACCATCAAGTCCACCCTGTGCCCAATGCCCACCTTGCCCCCCAGCCCAGAGCACTCAGTGCCATGGCCAGGCCTTCCTGGGACACCTCCAGGGCTGGGGACTACAAACCTCCCTGGGCAGCCCATGCCAGTGCCTGACCACCCTTTCCAGGGAGAAATTCCTCCTGATGTCCAACCTGACCCTCCCCTGGCACAGCTGGAGGTCATTCCCTCTCCTCCTGTCCCTTGTTCCCTGGGAGCAGAGCCTGACCCCCCCCCGGTCTCCCCCCTCCTGTCAGGGGGTTGCAGAGCCAGAAGGTCCCCTCTGAGCCTCCTTTTCTCCAGGCCCAGAACATTTTGCTGCTCAAAATCAATGCATTTTCCCCAGCTATACTTTCTATAGAAACAGGAGGACTGGTCTGACTTGCAGCTCTTGGTCAGCAAGGTGCTCAGCCTGAAGCTGGAGGAGTAAAACCATCAGCAGAGCTCCCATCCTGCCAAGAGTTTGCCAGGCTTTGGTTCCTTATAGCCACACTTCAGTAGTGAATCAGACACAGGGGGTTTTGGATCCAAATGGTCATGATCACACATGACAAGCATCAGGTCAGTGTAAACTAAGTGCTGGCTTGTACCAGAAAATATTGATGTGCAGACCAGAAAGTGGCAGGTCACAATGTCACCTGTCCTCCCACAGGCAGCGTAAACCTGCCCTAAACCCACCCATCTGTTCTGTGCTCCATGTCACACACAACAGAAAGGTGCTTGTGTGCCTGTGGGTCTGCAGGAGCTGTTTAAAATCCACAGGCCCACGTCCTGGGTGAGTAAGTGACTGAAATGACACTCAAAAAATTGCAAAATTGCTTCAGTTGCGAGGGAAAATCAGTGGCACCATTAGAGACGTGACTGTCCAGCAGTTTCTGGGATCTCATTGCCCTGGGCTGTGTTCTCTGCAGGGAGCAGGAGACTCCTGGGCTGTTTCCAGACTTCCGAGGGCCAAGTCTGACCCTCCAACACAAACCAGAGCAGTTCAGGGCCTTGTGTAGCTCACGTCAGGCAGCTCAGTGAATGCTTGAGCATGGCCAGGGTGGGATTTTGCACCCTTTCTGCATGCACACAACTGGAAATAAGAGCACATGGGCTGCCCAAGTCCAGAGGTGACAGAGACCAGAGCAGTGGGATGCAGAGGCTGGAAAAGGGGTTGCACGGAGGGTGTTCATGTGGAAAAGCTGCAGGAATCTGCACCAGGTATCCTTTATTCCTTCAGAAACCTCTCCCTGCCCTCCTTTTCACGCCACTGCTGTCATCTCTGCTTTTTCCTCTTCCCTCATTACTCTCTGCCCCCGAGGCTCCGTGGCACCGCTGCCCTGCACCCTCCACGTGCTGGTGCTGCCGCAGCCCCCCGGGGCTCCCCCCTCACCCAGCTGACCCAAAATCGGGGAAGAAACTGGTTGCAGAGTCAGAAAGGCAAATGCAGACACGACTGACTCTGGGGAGCTTGATTGAAATAACTAATTAGGTTCTCACAGCCGCTCGCTTTGCCAGAATAAGAGCGGATCCCACTCCATATTTCCTAATGAATCCCGCTCAATGTTTCCTAATGATTTGTTTAACCGAGTTTTCGGTGTCTCCAGGCTGCAGTGCCAGCGTGGCCTGATGCAGCCCTATCCCAGCTGCTGGGGGAAGCTCTTGCTGCTCTCTCAGATTTACCTTTCCCTGCTGACACGCGGGTTTTTTAATGTTTCCCATCACGGCGCCGCAAATTCCATCTCCTGGTGCCAACCCAACGATCCCCCCTTTTCCCTGTTTATATTATTTAGATGCACACAGATGGTTATAATTTTTCCTTCTCTTTTGAGCATCTCTCAGGGAATTTCAATAAGTGAGAGCTCCTCTCCCCCCAACCCACCATGGCACCACAAACCGAGGCTGGAGCTCTGGACTCACGTTTCACATCCCGGGAGCTGCATTCCCATGACCTACAAGTCCTCTGATCCCACAAACATTTACAGATGCAAACATCTTTCCCAGCTGCAGAAAGTTATCCTGGGCTCAGGAGAACTGCCTGGAAAATAACACCATTCCTGTGTAGAAGTATTAGGCATATTTTGATGAAATCATCTATTTTAATTGTTATTTTTGAAGACAGTCACTCTGTGGTGATTTTTCTTTTTAAATTACATTGTTTATTGCTTCTTGCTCCATTATCTCTTAGCTGTGTGGAGATAGAGGGTTTTTCTCTCTTGCTGTTATTTTACTAGTGGCTAAGGTCATCCTAACTTATGAGAGTTGCTAAAATCATGTTTCTTTCTCCATATACATTTTAATACCCACACTTGACTTTTCCCAGTGTTTTATTCCCCTCCATTGCACGTATCTTTCCCCGGGGAATTGCCAGCGTGGCAATAAATCACTGCTAATTCTCTTCCCTGCTACTCACACCTCTTCTTCATCCAAATTTAATTTTTCACACATTCATTTGTGTACTGTTTATGAAGAATGCTTTGTTTCTTAAAGAAATCGGTCTTTTCCTGCTCGCTCCATTTTACCCCTTTGGAATGGAGTCCCCCAACGACTTTGAGCTGACATTGGTTCCACACCCCTCCCTGCTCTGTTACAGTGCTTGTCTTTGAGATACGTTGACAGAACGTCCCTTTTTTGTCCTGCACACCCCTGGCTGCCCCATTACCCTCCACAGCTTCTTCTTTTCCTTCAAGTCACCTCCTGCTATTCCATTTTACATGGAAGTTTTGTAAACCTTGGCTCCTTGAGTGCCAGCACTGAAGTCCCACTGCCTGTGCCTTTTCTTCTGGCATCTCTCACTCGCAGCGGGTCTGAAGTCTGTGCTGACTCAATTATGGGGCCTTTTAAGATTCCTCTGGGAGCTGTGGATTTTAATATCCCACCCAGGACAACATTGTCTTTAGTATTATTACTTCTACTGCTATGATTAGTGTAGCACAGGCAGAACAAGTGGCTCCATCCAGGTCTGGCACATCCCTGGTTCAAGCAGTTTAATCCAAGATATCAAATGTGGGCAATAATTGCACACAGAGATGCTGTGCCTGCAGCCTGGAACACCAGGGGAGGTTTAGGTTGGCTATTAGGAAAAATTACTTCACTGAAAGAGTGGTTAAGTGTTGGAACAGGCTGTCCAGGGAGGTGGTGGAGTCACCATCCCTGGAGGTGTTCAAGAAATGAGTACATGTGGCACTTCGTGATAAGGTTTAATTGCCATGGGGATATTTGGTCAAAGGTTGGACTTGAAGATCTTGGAGGTCTTTTCCAAATTTAATGATTCTGTGATTAGGAAGAGCATTGGCAGCAGGGCAGGGAGGGGATCCTGCCCCTCTGCCCAGCCCTGGGCAGGCACATCTGCAGGGCTGGGCCCAGCTCGGGCTCCTCAGCACAGCAGGGCCAGGGAGCTCCTGCAGCGGGGCCAGCGCAGGCTGCGGAGATGCCCAAGGGATGGAGCAGCTCTGGGAGCAGCAAAGGCTGAGGGAGCTGGGGCTGTTCAGCCTCCAGAGCAGAGCCTGAGAGGGGCCCTCCCCAGGGGGTGTCAGGGGCTGCAGGGAGGGGGCAGAGGCTGGAGCAGGCTCTGCTCGGGGGGCCCAGCAATGGCCCAAGAGGAACGGGCAGGAACTGATGCCCAGGAAGTTGCAGCTGGACAGGAGGAAGAACTTCTTTGCTGGGCAGTGACCCAGCCCTGAAGAGGGAGCAGAGAGGGTGTGGAGTCTCCTCACTGGGGATATTCCAGAACCGTCTGGACACAATCCTGTGCCGTGTGCTCTGGGATGGCCCTGCTGGGAGGTGGGATCAGATGAGCCACTGTGGTCCCTTCCACCCTGAACCACTCTAAGATTCTGTGACAAGCACGTTTGCCATTAATAAATTGTATGGGGCTTGAAGCAGGGCTACTGCTGCTGGGGCTCCTGCTGGGAAGGAGCAGGTCTGGAAGGGAAACAAGGAGCTGGGGATGCTCCAGCAGGACAGAGGGTGGCAAATCCACCCTGCCCAGCCACAGCTGGGGAGGGCTGAGTGTCTTAGGGATGAGTTTTAAGGAATGTATTTCAGTGAGAGTGACATTCTCCATGTCAAACAGAGTGTTCTGTGCCTGGATTCAGCACCTTTTCAGGTGCTTTCAGGGCCCACCATCAGAAGTTCTGGTCATACCTTCATGAAACCTGGGTGCTGCTCCTGTTAGTTCAGAGAGCAGAAGTGGCCAAATGGCCTTCAGGGAATGAAAACTTTCATGATGTTGTCAGATCATGTGTTCTGCCTCGCTCCAGCACCACAGCTCCACCACCCCCAGTGAACACAGCTACCACTCTGGGCAGGACTTGGGCACCTTAAAGCATTCAGAGTCACCAAAACATGAATAAAGAAGGTCAAATGCCACCTCTCGTTATTCTCCACATTCCCCCAGGGAGGCTGGGCTGGAGGCAGAGGGGTGTGTGTACCCTGTGATGCCACCAAAGGAGCCCAGTGCACCCTCCTGTGCTCCCAAAGGCACCAGCTCTACAGGAACACGCTTTGGGTTTCCTGACCTGTGCCCACCGTGCAGCTGCTGCCCCCTCCAAGCTGTGGAACATCCAGAAATCCAGGGAAATCCGCCAGATTTCTATTTTCCCGAGGAATAGTTTAGCCGAAGTGAAGACATCCAAGGAAATCCTCGTGTGGGATAATTTGAGAGCAGCGAAGCAAAGCCTTGTATTGGCTTGAGACTGTCACAAAAAGGCAGCGGCAGAAATTGGGGAAAATCCCGTTCTGAACAATGTGGTGCTGCCGTATCTCCCGGCAACATTCCCGAGAAATTAGCAGCCAAGGTGAAGAGACGCTAAGGAAGAAATTCCATAATTCCCTTCCATTTCTACGAGGGAAAAATAAATATATGCAGTCAAAGATTAAATGCCAGTTTGAAGAGGCATTCAGACGTACTTCAAGGAACAGCTCCAATATAGAAAACAAGAAAAGAATATTTCTGAGAACTTCAATTAAGTACAAGGTAACTTGGAATCATTCCCATCCGTTCCTTAAATTTTCCAGACTATCTTTTCTCTTTTAATTTACTCACGGCTCTCAGAAAGGCTTTGCTACATCAAAGATACTTTTTGTCTCCTTTGTTCAAATGTATAAATTTGCCTACAAAAATTAGAAATATCATCAGCAGTGAAAAATAATTTATTTGTAAAAGGAACTAACTTTTGTTTGAACTAGAGCTGGGAATTGAGATAATGTCTATGAATATGTGGAATGAATAGATGGAAGTATCTGAATTTATGGAAATACATGAATTCTCTTTTGCTGATAGAAAATTACAGTCAGGGCCCATTGCAAGGCAAATTAATATTCAACATAATCTCATTCCCACACAGGAGCCCAAAGAGACAATTGATCTTGTTTGCAGTAAAATCAATGGGAAAAACTCACCGAGTAGGTCTTTCAAGAGAGGAGCAGAGCCAGCGTGACACCTGAGCTAACACAGATTCACACCTTCCACTGGCAGCCAAGAGCCTTTGCATCTTCTCGGGGTGGATCTGAATTTGTGAGCCCACGCCAGGTCCTTATTTTTCTGCTTTAAGTCACATCCATAAAGCTCCACGGGAGCATCAGTAATTATGCTTATCACCCAGAGGTCACCTTTTGAGATGTATTTTCTAGGTCTTCCATCTCCCTCTCGAGTAAGATGTTTTTCTTCATCAGGGTTGCCAGGAGAGGCTCAGCGCTGGCAGTCGCGTGTGGAGGAGTATTAGCGCTACCAGACATTATTTTTTATTTCTCTTTCAAATGCATCGATTTTTTATCTGTTTTATTCCAAGAAGGAGCCATGGCACCTATTTTACATTCCGAGGCTGCCTCGGGAGTTGTAATAACTCGAAGCTCTGGATGCTCAAGCCAGTGTGGAGCGGAGAGGAGCCGGAGAGGAGCAGGATCCGTGGCCGGTCCTGCCAGCTCGATGTCTTCAGCATCTGCTGAGCAGAGGGCAAGTGTGGCATCTCACAGCCTCCTGGGACAGCTGGGTGGTTAAGCCCAGGAGTCAGTATCTCTGGGCACACAGGGGACATCATCAGCATTCCTCCCCAATGGGGCTGCTCTTGCTGATTTATTAATGTAGCACTTAAAGTCAAACCAGCGCGGGAGAGTTTCTAAGCCAGCAACAGCCAGGACAGGCATGCTAAAGGCAGGCAGCTCTTTTCCCTTGGTATGTGAGCAATCTCCACCTCTCAAAACAGATCCCAAACTGTGTAACCTGGAGCAAAAAGAAGCTGGACAAAAATTGCACAATTCAACATTGGCGTGGTGGAGAGTTACACTTGCCTAAGAGGCACAGAGGAGAGCAGGGCTTCTCTGAATTGGGCAGTGATGCTTGTTTGGGGACAAATCAATTTAGAAACCACTTGCAGTGACCCAGAATTACAAAACAGACAATGACAGTCACTGCAAACTCACAGCAGCCTCTGCTGCTGCTGTGCTTTGTCTGGGAAGAGGCTGCTGCTGGCAAATGGTTCTTCTCATGGCTGGGTGCTCAGTGTGGGGGCAGCAGCCAGGCAAGAACCTCAGTGCAGAGGGACAGAAACACAACAGCACCAGGAAAAAAATAGTGCTTAATGCACCAGCCTCGTTGTTTAGGGAATATCAGGCTGGGACAAGGCATAGCTTTTTCTGGAGTGGGTTTAGATTAGATGTTGGGAAGAAATCCTTCCCCATGAGTGTGGGGAGGCCCTGGCACAGGTTGCCCAGAGAAGCTGTGTCTGCCCCATCCCTGGACGTGTTCAAGGCCAGGTTGGATGAGGCTTGGAGCAACCTGGGCTAGTGGCCTCCCCAGTAAAGAGAGAGCTCCAGGGAAGGTATCCAAGCCTAAAAAAAAAAAAAAAAAAAGGAGGAAAGAAAAATGTGAATTCCCCTGGAGCTTGAGGAAAAGGAAAAGAGCAGGAGTTTGGAACAGGCATCAGAGGGAAAGCAGACCTGGAGTGAGAGTGGGGAGCTCCATCGGTCACTGCTCATGTCACTTTAACTCGACATTACTTAGAGACTGGTGGCTTTGGGAGAAAAAACCACAAGTAATTAACCTTGGTCAGCTAATGGGTCAGCTGAGCTGAGAGCAGTGGTGCTGCTGACAGGGGTTATGTAAGGGGTCTGACAACCTATGGGGACAGACACGGCTGAAAAAACTGGAAAATGTTCCAAGGGTGATCTGAAAGGAGGTTTGGGATGGGGAAACATTGCTGGAGAAGGTCACTGTGGCTGGAGCCACTGAGGCTGTCACACCTGCTGTGGATGTGGTAGGGACATTTAGGAGGGGCCCCTCTTCTGTCAGGATGATTCCCGTGCTGCTTCCACCGGTGCAGGTCCTGAGGCCAGACCATCCCAGTCTTCCCACCCCCAAGAAGAGTGATCAAGGTCTTCTGTGCCGTGGTGTGTCCACTCCAGGAGCTCAGGACAGATCCAGAGGCATGTTGCAAGGAGCAGGCCAGATCTCACTTACCTTGTACCAAAACCTTCAAAGTCCTGCTCAAAGGAGCATTTCAGGTTGTGTGAGGAGCCAGCCCAGGGTGGGTACCATGGGCTTCAGGAGCAGAATTCCTGGGGACACTGAGCAGCCCTGAGGGCAGGAGCACCTACATGACCCTCCCCTCACCCAGGCCAGAAGTCCAGGGCACCATGGCTTAGTCTAAGGACCTCTGACATTGCACAGGAGCTGCTGAGGGGGAGAAGACCTTCTCCTGACACGAGGGAGGTCACCAGAGTCATGACAACCACTGAACACAGGACTCCAGAATAGAAGGACCAGGGGTCTGGGTCATCTTTATGCAAAGCTGTTCGCAGCAAGGGGAAAACACTGAATCATTTGGGTTGGTAAAGACCTCTGAATTCATCAAGTCCCAACCATTAATTAATTAATGACCTAATTACAGCCTTTCAGTACCCAAAGGGAACCTACAGAAAAAAAAGAAGATGGAGACAGATTATTTACGAGGGCCTGGAGTGACAGGACAAGGGGGAATGGGTTCAATCTGACAGAGGGCAGAGTTAGGTTTGAAGTTTGGAAGAAATTCTTCCCTGTGAGGGTGGGGAGGCCCTGGCACAGGTTGTCCAGAGAAGCTGTGGCTGCCCCTGGATCCCTGGAAGTGTCCAAGGCCAGGTTGGATGGGGCTTGGAGCAACCTGGGCTAGTGGAAGGTATTCATGGTAGGGGGTAGAACTGGATGGTCTTTAAGGTCCTTTCCAGTCCAGGCCCTTCTATGATTCTAAGATTCCCCCAACACTGCCAAGGCCACCACTAAACCATGTCCCCAAGTGCCACATCTACACATCCCTTGGACACCCCCAGGGATAGTGACTCCAGCTCTGCCCTGGGCAGCCTGTGCCAGTGCCTGACCACCCTGTCCATAAAGATTTTTCCCCAATAAACAACCTACACTTCTCCTGGTGCAACTTGAGTCCGATCCCTCTTGTCCTATTGTTTGTCACTTGGGAGAAGAGACCGATGTTGGGATACCAATAAAATAATCCACAGTGGCATGTTCTGGGCAAAAGACCCCTTTAAGGACCTTCTGCAGCTTCTTGGGCACAGTTCTTCATAAATCCTGCTTGGTAACTGGTCAGACCACCCACATGAGCAGCTGTAGACTTGTCTTGATCAGGGCAAAAGGTCAAGTTTGAGAGAGTTGGTGCCCATGAAGGTGTCAGTGCACTTCTCTTACACCTCTTCCCAAGTCTGGTTGCTTTAAACGGATCTTGTTCTTGCCCTTGCTGCATCTTGACCTGCTCAGGTGGATGTGAAGGTACAAATCTGTGCCTGTGTTGGGTTTAACAAATCTCCCCGCACCCCGTCCCAGCTTCCCTCCCCTCTCCTCTGACGTGGCACTAAGTGGGGTGGGAGGCAGCAAATATGACATCATTTTCCTGTAAAAAGGGCAGGAGGAGCTGGAGACAGGGGAGGGTGGTTTTGGAGAGAGGGGAGGGAGGTTTTTGTGACAGGTAAACGGGAAGGAACTGTAACATAGCACGGAATTAGCGGGAGCAGAGCTACATCTGGATATACTGGGGAAGAGACAACATGGTTTCTCCAGGGGAAGTCCTATCTCATAAATCTATTATCTTTCTTTGAAGGTGTCAACACTGGTCCAGGCAAGGCTTAGTTGGCTGCCATAGTTAAATTGCATTTCCCCAAAATTACATTCGGAGTCTCTCACAAGAGGCACTTGGAGACATTGTGATGTTATGGAGTGTGAGAGGGAGCCCCTGCACAGACTTAAAAGTGGTTAAAAACAGGAGACCAAGGGAAGGATATCTGATTGGTGTTTGTGTTGGCCAAAAACCAGCCCCAGGGTCCCCTGGAGGCCTGTCCTGGGATCTGTGCTGTGTAACACTCATCAATGATCTGGAAAAGTGGTGAATAATGAAGTGACAGTGTTTGCCTGTGCGACAAAATTATTCAGGATCATGAAATCTAACACTGACAGTGAAAAGCTCTGGAGGATCTTCTGAGACTGAGTTACTGACAATAAGACAGAAGATGAAATTCAGTGTAAATACATACAAGGTAATGTCAGTGAAGGTGAAAAGAATCCAGAGTGGCAATCAAGTTTAAACAGACAATGATTAGCTCTGAATTAGCTGCCGATGCTCATCAAAGGGTTCATAGAGCACAGTGGAAGGTGCCCTGGGAAAGCTGCTCAGGCTTCTGCCTGGTCAAAAAGCAAAGAGGATTTCAGGCATCCCTTGAGACACAGGTGACTGTGCAGGAACTGTCACCAAACCCAGCATCTTTGGTTTGAATCCTGAGTGTGTGGCTGATCCTGCATCTCATAAAGGACACACCAGGAAAAGAAAATAACAAGTGAACACGTTGACCCAGGGATGTTCCTGATGCTGAGAGACTGAACAGGCTGAGGTTTTCCAGCTTGGATGGGCCATGGGAGTCTGTCCCCTGTGCTTGGGAGAATGAGAATTGGAGCTGGTGACTTGCTTCTTCTGGCATTGCAATAAGGAATGAAAATACAAGGAAGCTGATTTAAAATGATTCAGCAAAATCTTTTAACATCTTCCAGTACTTAAAGGGGCTCCAAGAGATCTGGAGAAATACTTGGGACAGGGGCCTGGAGGGACAGGAAAAGGGAGAATGGCTTCCCTCTGCCAGAGGGCAGGGTTAGATGGGATATTGGGAAGAAATTCTTCCCTGGGAGGGTGGGGAGGCCCTGGCACAGGTTGCCCAGAGGAGCTGTGGCTGCCCCTGGATCCCTGGAAGTGTCCAAGGCCAGGTTGGAGCAGCCTGGGCTCATGGAAGGTGTCCCTGCCCATGGTAGGGAGTGGAGCGGGGTGATCTTTCAGGTCCCTTCCAACCCAAATCATTGTACAAACCCACCTTCTGGTCACTGCCCAAAATGAGGGATCTTCAGACCCAGAGAGTGCAGCTCAAATGCTCTTGTGCATTTGGCACCCAAATTAGAGCAGAAACACTGCAGAATCTGCTTCAACTTCCAATCTAATTCAATGTGGGAGGACGCAGCTGAGGAGCACAGCAAAGGAAATCTTTCCTTTTCTCCTGCACATGAGGCAAAGAGAAAAAAATAATTTTTTTTTTTTTTTAATATACAAAGACCAGAATTATTCAAACACAAACATGCCACAGGAGCGAACAAAAACTCCAAGGAACAGATGAAAGTGTGCAGAGCCAAACACTGAAAGGAGGCACAATGAGAGGCCACCTTTGCTGCCCCATCTCTGGAGGCAGAACCGAATTCCAAAGGGTTTTTTTGGAATGCCCAGATATCCCTCATCTCTCCTATGTCTTGCTCTCCGGTAAATGTTTAATTCTTTCCTTTCTTCCTGTTTTTTTCCAGAGAGACACCATCCACCAGAGCAAATTAAAGCTCAAACTCACATTCTGCAGCAAAGCCTGTTTCAAGAAGAAAGAAGATTGCATGTGAGGGAAGCGCTCACCGGTGAGGTTCCACATCAAAGGCATGTTTTGCATGGGCTAAATCCAAGGATTCATTTTTCATACGGGCACAGATTGGTGCTGACACCAAGGAAGGCTTTCAGGCGGCCACAGTTTGTTTACTTAAAAGCTTGAAGGAAGGGAAAGTGTCACAAGTGCTCATATAAGGCTGTGTGTGCTCCAATCGGACACATCCAGCACGGCTGTTTGTACAAGCAAAAACCTCCCAATAGGCCACGGGGCACTCGCAGAAATCATCTGCCCAATCATTTAAGAGGATGAATAATTCATAGGAGGCAAATGTGTTCACAAGCAACT
This sequence comes from Corapipo altera, assembly GCF_003945725.1. NCBI lineage: Eukaryota > Metazoa > Chordata > Aves > Passeriformes > Pipridae > Corapipo > Corapipo altera. The sequence goes on along the minus strand of NW_020885016.1, from coordinate 382,288 downwards.
CCTCTGAAGAGCTGGGAGCTGCAGTTCAAGGGATGGATGTGCTGCTGTTTGCTGGGAACCTGAACGTGCTTTTCCTCGGCTCCTGTCGTGCGTGAGCCCGGAGTGGTTCTGTAGCTCCATCCCTCCAAACATCACTGCCTGTCATCCATCCTGAGCTGTTGGTCCACTCCCTGCTCCTGCCCCAACACATGGAAACCCCAGTGTCTCCCACAAGTGCTAGTTCACATCACACACCTGAAATGCTTTCAGGTTGGTGATGGAGGCACAGAAATGGTTGGCTTGAGATGTGCAGTTTGTAAAGATGTGTGTTTGTCCTCATCCAGAGCGTGTCTGTGCTCTGCCCTGTGGTTTCTCTGTTTCTCCAGCTGTGAAATGGTGAAGAAGATACTGGAAAGTTTTTTGATGTCTGGTGGAACATGGGTTTTATGTCAGCCAAGCTCTACTTCTTACCCCGCTTCTCTGTGAAACTAAAGGTGATGGGACAGGGACAGACAGATGTGCTCCTTGCAGTGCTGGCTCTGTATTCTCCTGCCCCAAGCCATGACCTCCAGCACCACAGCAGGGGGAAGGGGGATCTATTAGCGTCCCCTCATCTAGAATAACGTCCTTTTTTGGGGGGAGATGACAGGGAACATCAGCCAGGCAGGAACCCTTGTGCTCTCAGGCACCCTCAATACCTTTAATCCCAGAATCAAAGACTGGTTTGGGTTGGAAGGGACCTTAAAGCCCATCCATTCCACCCCCTACCATGGGCAGGGACACCTGCCACTAGCCCAGGTTGCTCCAAGCCCCATCCAACCTGGCCTTGGACACTTCCAGGGATCCAGGGGCAGCCACAGCTTCTCTGGGCAACCTTTCCCAGGCACATCTTTTGGGAAAAAACTGTTTGATTTTTCTTCAGTGTCAGGCACAGCAGAAGGAGCCCAGTTCTCTTTAGTCTTGCATGAGATGCAAAATATAAATAGAAGCAATAGGTTTCCTATAAATATATCTCTGTCCTCAAAGATATTTGCTGTACAGCCTCAAGTAATATTGCAGCCATCAATTCTGCTTTCCAGGACCCCCTCACAGGATGATTCCTCAATCTTCTGAGAGGAAGTATTGCCAAGAGACGTGTGTTTATCCTGCAGCCGCCCAGATCCCCAGGAACAACCATTTCAACAGATCAGAGCTGCCTTTCAGCTGAGGAAACTCTCTCATGGAGTAACATGGCTTCTCCAGAACTTTTCAGACCTGGTGCTATCCGTGGACTGCAGGAGCAAAATACACCCCTTTTCCTGACCCATGGCAATGATCTTCACCAGCCTGAAAGCTGCACTGGTCCTGTTGTCCATCTGAATGACCATGCACAGACTTCTCCCTCCATGTCTCATCCCTGATGCTCAGAAACACTAATTACACCGAGAGCTGATGAAATACGATTACATTTTTCTCTTCATTAAACATGATATAGACTCATCATTCACACATATAAAATTGTTTTATTCCTTTTTTTCCTGTTTGCTTTGGAATGATTTCATGGTCTGGACAATGTGGGTTTAGCTCTGCTGTCTCTCCTGCAAAGCCAGTACCCTGCAATTTTAATGATCTAATCCGACAGCGAACATGCTTTAATTTAAAGTTTTATTAACGACCACTTTCTACCCTCAAAGACTATATTAAAATTTGTTAATGGAATTGGAGATTATAAATGCCCCACTGCAAGGCCCACTTGTGCTGTTCTGCACCACCCCCTTTAGAATTCAGAGCAATCCTATTAACTCTTCTTTATGTTTTGTATAGGTCATTTTGATTGCAGCTTTTTGTGTACCTCCCTTATGAGATAGCGTTCCCCGAATCTCAGCATTTGAAAGAATATAATTTTACCAAAGATCACATATTTCAGATTCATTATCCTTCGACAGCCAGCTTAAAATTTAATTTCTTTGACTTATTGCAAATTTTTTTTCTTCCAAGTCTACTGGGGGGGATGGAAACGAATTCCGTGAGTAACATCAGACTGTGACAGAAATGACAGAACCCACCCCAAGCGCTGCTGGAAAAGGGGAGGAAGAAGAGTGAGAGGATGCAAGGACGTGCCAGGCATAGGTGTAAGGTTGCAGGAACAGGACAACCACTCTGGAAGTGTGAAGCCCCTCGCACAAAACGCTTTTCCACACTCCTGTCTCTCTCAGTTTTGTCCTTTAATGGGCATCTCAAAACTCCTCACCGAGTCTCCCAGACTGCTCTTGTGAGTCGGGGCCCCACATTCAATGTGCCGTGAAGGGGATCCCCCACACCCATTATTTATTTTATTTAAGGAGTCAGTAAAAGCATCCCCAGCCTCCAAACCTCCCCAAATCCCAGCCCCCACGGGCATTGTTTGTCTCAGGAAATGCGCTATTAATCATCTGTTGGATAGACTTAATTTCTCACCATTCTCCCCTCTTTATTTTCTGCTGCTATTGTTCCTTTCTGCTGCCTAAACGTTTCAGCCACCCAGTGAAAAGGCAGAAACAACATCAGGTTCTCAAGAAACCGAACAATCAATCAGTTCCCCGGCTTCACAAAGGGAGTCAGCCGGGCAGCTGCCTGTTGTTTGAATATCACTCTCCCCCCCAAAAGCTTGACCAGCGTACAGAAAAAACACTTATTCACGGGAAAAAGAGGTAGGTGAAGGACACAGAGGGGGATTTCTAAGCATTAGAGATGTTTACACTTGAGCAACTCTTCTGGTCTCCTTTCACAGCTGGGGAAAAGGCAATGAAACGTGGGGTGCAACTCATTTGAAATATCAACCCTGGGACTGAACAAACCAGCCACGCTGGGAAGTGCCCATTTCTCTCCAGCCTTCCCTAAAAAAAGCCTGAAGAGTTGAGTAGGGCACAGCATAAACCTCTTAAAGTTAGGGAAAATATACTTCCCTCTCTGTAGGCAGTGCCATGGTCAGGTCCCAAAGGAAAGGGTTTTCCCACCCGGCAGGTAAACCCGGCAGGTAAATCCTCCTGCCACAATCCCTGCTTGCTCCAAGCTCTGTAGGTCAGCGGGGTGTGATCAGTGGCAGGGAAGAGTCACTGATGCTGGGGAGCAGCTGGGAGTCAAACCACCCCCTTTACAGCAGATTTATAGGATTTATTGTTTGCCTACCTCCTGCTTGGCTGGGGTGGGTCATGGTGCCAAAAAAATCAGTGCTGTGGTGGGTCACCAGTTCCTTTCCACCTTTCCTTCTTCAGCTTCATACTCATGACCCTTCCAATTGTTCTTTACTCCAGCCCTCTGCACTGCTGATGAGTTCCCCAACCCCCATGGCACTGACATACCCAGTCCTTGGGTGTCTTTTCCCTGTCCCCACCCCTCCAACCACCAAGACTCTTTGCCCTCGTTTCTTCCTCTTTTTTCTTCTGAAATGCTTCCAAATTTCCAACACCTGTGCAGTGTGAGGCCTCCAAGCCCACCTGGTACCTGTTACTGAGGCACCCTTCCCTTGGGAATGCTCCCATTGCTCAGCAGGTAGGATTTCCCCATCCCTAGGTCCTGACCAGACTCTGCTCCTCACAAAGTGGCTTTGACCTTCTGGCTGATGGTGCTCAACCCACTTTTGGTTTCATGCAGGAGATTTGCCATGGGGGTGTGCAGCCAGGAAACACTGGACCAGGAAAATCACCTGGACCTCCTACAACCAAAGGCTGAGAGAATTGGGATTGTTCAGCCTAGAGAAGAGAAGGCTCTGGGGTGACCTAATTGCAGTTTTTCAGTTCCTGAAAGAGTTGACAGGAAAGATGGAGAGAGACTATTGACAAGGGCCTGGAGTGCCAGGACAAGGGGGAATGGCTTCCCACTGACAGAAGGCAGGGTTAGATGGGATATTGGGAAGGAATTCCTCCCTGTGAGTGTGGGGAGGCCCTGGCACAGGTTGCCCAGAGAAGCTGGGGCTGCCCCATCCCTGGAAGTGTCCAAGGCCAGGTTGGACAGGGCTTGGAGCAATGTGGGCTAATGGAAGGTGTCCCTGCCCGTGGCAGGGGGTGGAATGAGATGAAATCTAAGGTCCCTTCCAAGCCAAAGCACTCTGTGATTCTGTGATGATCCTGATGCCTGAAATCCATGGCACTGGAATGCTGGGATGCAGCGGGTTGGGTGTTTTGCCTCCCTCAATGACCTCAATGTTCCCG